>NC_080425.1:76046368-76263868 GCF_029873635.1 Malania oleifera | reverse complement strand
CTTCTGCGACGTCCAGCTGACCCTTCCGCACCATCATTACCTTCAATTGTTGTTGGTTATGTTCTTCTAGTCCAGCATCAACCGACCCCCCACCAACGAAAAGATCAAATGGGATTGGCGATGAGCTCGGAAATTGGTGCTATTGTTGTTGTTCCCCATACATTGGGGGTGGGTCGCTTTGTGTGGACTGCAGAGCCTCCAACTGGTATGGTGTATTGGTGGATGCCCCATACTGATGCCGATACCCCCCATATGGCATATGGGAAGAAGAAGCCTCTGCGTGCTAGATGGAGGTCTATGCTGATGTGAACTGCGGTGTTGATGATCCCCAATCACCTTGCGTGCACTGGGATTGTTGGGTGGGAGCCCCCCCTCAACTCGAACACGACCCCCCTATGACCTCGACGAGGTCCACTGCGACCTCTCCTCTGCGACGCCTACTTAGCCGCTACAACATCATCATCCGATTCGGGGCCCTCCGCGTTGACACGGGGAGATATGAATTGACCGACGAGCTTCCTCAGCGACAAACTACATACACGCCTCCACAATCGATCTAGAGGGACATGTCGAGACACATCTGACAAGTGGATGCTCCCCATCATGTGCTCCTACATCAAAATATGTTTTGAAAGTACCAATAAGTTAATGATAAAGTCGGGGTCTATTCCTTACATGCATTCAGTAATTTTTTCACTCACCACCGTCATGTTTAAATTGGCGGTTCTGCTTACAAAGTGAATTGTGATGGACCGGTACCAGTCATTATATCCGTCTTCGGTCCTTGGATGCCTAGGGAGTGGAAGCTTCCTAAGTATGTAGACGGCATTGTCTAGTCTGTGTTGCCATATCTAGACAGTACGCTTGTACTTATTGCACCAGTTGATTTGATGACTGCCGCGCTGGTCATAGTCGTGTAAATCTGAATTATGATTATCGGGGTGGTAACCTATCTGAGCTGGACGAGGGATCTGTTGCCTTAGCCCAAACTGCCACATTACACAATCTGGCAAGTGCCACTCCATGATCTGAAAGCAAATCATAGAAGTACGAACTAGCCAAACTTGTACACCTATGAGGCATATAAGGGGTAAATTCACGTAGACATCCGCAGTGTACAACATCCATATATACTGCTAACAAAGGATTTAGGTCAGAAAATTACTACAAATAGTAAACTTTTCGAACCTATATTGAACGATTCAAAAGCAATAAATACGGTATTACCTGGTCCTCACGCATCATGTCAATGTCATATCGATATGATCGCAGAGTATGCTAAGGGACGTATGCGGCATGAAATGAAGCTCGCCATCTGACCGCAAGTGGGAACGAGCCATCGTCAACATCAGCAGGCAGATGTGATAGGCCAACTCTAATTGGTGCAAGAAAGGGCATGCACTCCCATGCCCAAACCTGCATGAGGAATATTGGACCTCCAACTGATTGCGCCTGCCCATGACCAACCTGGCACATCTCTCTATATAGCCATGCAAGGGCAGCGCTACCCTAACTATACGTTGACGCCCTCTCTAAGTAGTAGGAGGAACATCAGCGACACATAGTATTGTGACTGGTTCACGAACAACAAGCCGCACATTGGACGTAGTATGTACCCTCGAGTGTACTACAATACAGCCTCCTCCGATGCTTCATCAGTAAGATTAGGTAAGTTCCCATCCATCCATGTCACAGACAAGGACATGCCATTTCGTCCGCTCCGGCCAGAGAGAGGGTTGCATCCAAGTAGGCTTTGGCAAAGCATATCACAATCTGCGGCATCGTGCCCGTAACAGTGTCGCCATCAACGGGTAATCCTGTGATGACTGTGACATCCTGTAACTTTCTCGTTGCCTCGTCGCAAGGAAAATGAAATGTGTGTGTCTCAGGCCTCCACCGCTCCAACAATGCACTAATTAAATGATGGTCTAAGCGAATGTCCTGAATCTGGTACAGTGGATAGAACCCTACTTGTTGATTTTACGGAATGCTTCTAGAATAGGCATGCCACATAGTCTCTAATGTGCGCACACATTGACGCCCTTTAAAGGCGTCACAATGATCCTCATCCCATGCCCTGTACGAAGGATGTATAGTCCCCAATATCAATATAGATGAATCAAGTGGACCAAACTCCATCTCTATGTGTTAAATATAGTAGGAAGTGTGCAAACAGAATAAATATTTATCAGCTGGAGAGCAGTTGGAGGATGATATTGATTAAATCAATTGGATGAGGATGTGAATTTATAGGGTAAAAAATTTACCAAATTGACTTATCAAAAGTTGGTTTGGTCACTTAAAAAAAAATTAATTTTTTTTCCAAACCGACCTTTCAAATGTTAGTTTGCATAGTCTTTTTTTTTTTAAAAAAATACTTTGCCCATGCATGCAAACTGCGTCCCCCCCCCCCCTTTACGTACGCATGCCCCCCCTCCCTTCTCTCTCTCTCTCTCTCTCTCTCTCTCTCTCTCTCTCTCTCTCTCCCGTCTCATCCCCTTAAGGCACATCAGAACCCCCCCTCTTCTCTCTCCCCTCTTTGTTTCCCCACCTGTCAGTCCCCACCTCCTACAAACAAAAGCCCCCTCCCCTCCCTCCCCTCTTTCCTCTCTCCTCTCTCCCCTTAGAATGAGCTGACAAATGATTTTTTTTTTTATTTCTAACAATGACGAGACCCGATAACACTTTTTTTTTTTTTAAGCCTGAACCAATTTTTCAAAAGTCAGTTTGGTACAATTATGTAATTTTTTCCCATTTCCCATATATATGTATTTTTTTTATATAATATTTTCGTAAAAAATCTCCGAGTTATGCCATGCAAATAGTTCGTGTGACACTGTTTGGCCTGGGCTTCATTGCTGCCACCAGACCAAATTGAGTTGACCTTTCAAAATTAAAGCCCACAATTGGCCTTTTAAATTTGTAAGAATTAAGCCCAAGGCTGCCAATTTAAAAAAAAAAAAAAAGGTCAAGTGAGCCCACACTTTTTTCAAAACACAAAATTGTTCCAAAATGAGTCCACTTGGCTTAACTAACATTGGAATTCCTTTATGCATGCAAGTGGATGGAGAAGGCTCAACAGTAAAAGCCCAGAATGAAGACAAATTTTTTTTTTTCATTTTTGCATTTTCTTAAAGATTGTACTTATGATGCTAAAAATGTATGTATGTAAAATAATTTGTACAAAGTACCTAACTAATGAAAACTCAATTCCGCTCGATAGGAGAATACCTCAGATGACTAAACAAAATCAATGACTAAAAAGACTAAATTAAAGAACACAAAACCCTAAATTTAGTTGCATAATGACAAGACAAAATGGTGTGTATCTATAGTAGGAATCGAGATATGTACAAACTAATTAATTAGATTTATCAATAAGAGAGGGATTGGGTCGCAAATTAACTTGTTGTATGTTTTCAAGTAATAGGCGCCTTATTTGACAAAATTGTAATATAATAGAATTAAAAATGAATGACAAATCAAAGTTTAGAACTACAAATTAATTGTATACAAATAGTCTATCATAAATTAAGATGCAACAAAGGCAATTAGGCCTTTGTTGGATCACTATTCACAATTCATTACAAAGTGGGCAGCATTATACCATTAAAAAAAAATTGGATCTCTACTGCCCTACTAGAACAATGTAAGATATGACTGCAGTGAGCATTGGTGCTATTTAGGCCTGTTGGTTTTGCGTTCAATCAGAGACATTGTGGAAAAATTTCTAATTGCCAACCAATTCGTTTTGGCCTTTGTGTTCTTAGCTCTTATCTATAGCTCTCTCCCACCGCATGAACGATTTGAAATATGGGTATGGGAACTAACTAACAATGCATCATATGCTTGCACTGCAAAATTCCCAGTTCATAGTTAATATCCTTCCTCAGGGTGTTTTTAGCTAATTAAACCTTTTTATGAAATCTGAGAAGGTGAGCTAGTTCGGCACCACCCTAATTCTCCTAGGGCAGTGGGATGACTCTATCTTATATGTCAACCAAGCCTTCGTCCTTGTATGTTAATGCTTGTTCAGAGAGATTTGGATTTGTAGTTGTATTGAATTTGAATAAGACGTAATATAAAATTATATAAAAATTTACCTAAATTCATTCAAAATCAAATTCAAAGTCCGAAATCCTACTCTCAAACGCAGCCTAAGGTGACTCACTGTCACCCCTAAGATTGAACAAATGCAGCTGTTGTGCATCTGTAATGGTAAAAATGTTTCATCTGAAATGTCCTTCATGCTTCAATAAAATAAAATAAAATAAAATAAATGTACTGGATTTTCAGAGCCATTACTTTCTTTTTATTCTTCTTGGACAGCTTATATAGAATAATATTAAATTTGACGTGTCTAAGATATCTCGACCAACTTGTCATGAGCAGAGACCTTCTTCTTTTCATACAAACAAAAATCTTTGTGCTTCAAATCTTTGAGCAGCAGTGAGCCATCGACCATCGACCTCAAGAACTTCAATGTCTCGGCAATCAAACTCATTTCTGTCTCACCTTATCTCGTTTACAAACAACTAGACGTGGATTCTTTTCCTTACCCTTTCACACTCTCAAGATGAAGTTGGATTCAAGCCAATATAGCGCTTATATATAGCGGGGATACTTGAAAATTTTGAAAGCCATATTTATTGTTCATATTTTGAATATATTTTTTCTTTAATTTCATTTCATATTAGCTATATTTCCTTCTTTGTCATCCACGTATTTACACCCTCAAATTTTCTATTTTGAGCCCTCCAAATGATATTGAAAGTCATAAAATTTAATATGCGTTCTTTATTTTCTCATCTTAGAGAAGATTTTTGTGAAAATTTCTCAAATTAATGAATTGATTTAAATTATTAGATTACTTCAAATTAATTCCCCATACTTGGAAATTGTGTTGGCCAAGTAAATAGTCAAATCAAAATGTTTCCAAATGTAGTAATCTACATTTCTTGAAGTTTCTTAGAAAATTTTCAAAAAAAAAAAAAATTGAATATTATTTTCTTTGCTTATTTTGATTTCCCAAAGAAAGAATCGCATAAACCATTTAATCTACATTATTCATTTTTCATTTCCAAATTTTAAATAATTTACAAAATTAGTACATTATATTTTGATTTTGTCTTGTGTGAGACTCATAATTTCTATACATAAGCCAAGATTCCAAATAGTTTATTTGTACATATTTGAACACAGTTTATGTATGTGTCCTTTTTTTTTTAACTGTTACATGGGTATTTTTAAAATTTTTCAATTTATAACTTTTAAACGTCAGTCTAATTGTGAAAAGTAATTTCTATTTTTGTTTTATTTCCTTTTAAAATTATAAATTTTTATTTTTATTTTTTAGTTTTCTAATATTTATACGAAAAGATAAAGAATAAAGGATTAGAATTCAAGCATCAAATTTAATTTACATTATTCATTTTTTTATTTCTAAAAATTTTAAATCATTTACAAAATCACATTATATTTTGATTTTGATTGTAAAAATTGTATAAGGAATAGAAAAAAAAATAAAAAAAGTGGACCCCCCCCCCCCCGCGCGCGCGCGCGCGGAGTTGTGCTAGACGGGTATGTTTCTCATGCATAAGCCAAGATTCCCAATATTATTTATACATATTTGAACACTATTTATGTACATATGTCCCTCTTTTTTTTACTTGTTACATGCGTATTTTTAAAACATACGTGGGTGAACCAGAAGAGCTCATGGGTGAGCTTGATATATATGGGTAAACATCAACTTGATCGAAAAGTTTAAGCCTATTGGGTCTTGGGCCCAACTATGTATATAAGCACCCATCATCTATTCTAATTTTTCAATGTGTAATAAGCTCACAAGTGAAATTCTCAGAAAAAAGTAATTTCTATTTTTTTGTATCTTTTTTCTTTTAAAACTAAAAAAAATTTGTGTTATTTTTTATCCAAGTCAGCACAGTTCCAAATCCAAAACTCAAAACCCAAATGTAGTGCCTGTTCTTCTTGTTTGGCAATAGAAATTCCAAGTTTCAAACTAAAATTTGTAAAAATTTTTATCAAACTTAATATAATTTCATGTTATATTTAATCCACCTTTAAGGATCAAAGTTCAAACTCAGAAATATGAAATGAAGTGATTTGAGCCCATAGCCCTTATTTTGGGCCATGGCGTGGCAACGTAAAGTCCAGTTGACTCAACCCGGCCTTTTAATTGATACGAGTGAGCTTAGAGACGGCCCATTTCAGGAAGACCAATGTATGACTCAATTTCAACATGTCTTTCTGCTAGGGCGACCTCGGGCCCAATAAACATAGTTTTGGCCTGCTCAACTACAAGGGAGGAAAAAATAATAATAATAATTCGATGCACAAAATTTCCACGTATGTGAAATTCAAACAAAAGGGATATAGGCACAATAGTAAAGTTATCGTAGTATGTCTTACAAGTCACAAAAATAATATTATCTTATACCAAACTTGTAATAATCATAGGCCCATGTAATTAGAAAACAGTAGAGAAAACAAAATATACTCCACTAGCTTCAACTTCTCTCGATCAACTTGTCATGAGCAGAGACCTTCTTCTTTTCGTACAAACAAAAATCTTTGTACTTGAAATTTTTGAGCAGTAGTGAGCCATCGACCATCGACATCAAGAACTTCAATGTCTCAGCAATCAAACTCATTCTTGCCTCACCTTATCTCGTTTGCAAGCCGCTAGACACAGATTCCTTGCCTTACCTTTTCACACTCACAAGATGAAATTGGATACAAGCCAATATAGCACTTATATATACTGGGATACTTGAAATTTTGAAAGTCATATTTATTGTTCATATTTCGGAAATATTTTTTCTTTAATTTCATTTCATATTAGCTATATTTCCTTTTTTGTCATCCACGTATTTACACCTTCAAATTTTCTATTTTGAGCTCTCCAAATGATATTGAAAGTCATAAAATTTAATATGCGTTTTTATTTTCTCATCTTAGAGAAGATTTTTGTGAAAATTTCTAAAATTAATGAGCTGATTTAAATTATTAGATTGCTTCAAATTAATTCCCCATACTTGGAAATTGTGTTGGCCAAGTAAATAGTCAAATCAAAATGTTTCCAAATGCATTAATCTACATTTCTTGAAGTTTCTTAGAAAATTTTCAAAAGAAAAATTGAATATTATTTTCTTTGCTTATTTTGATTTCCCAAAGAAAGAATTGCACAAACCATTTAATCTACATTATTCATTTTTCATTTCCAAATTTTAAATAATTTACAAAATCATACATTATATTTTGATTTTGTTTTTGTGTGAGACTCATAATTTCTATACATAAGCCAAGATTCTAAATAGTTTATTTGTACATATTTGAACACGGTTTACCCGTTACATGGGCATTTTTAAATTTTTTCAATTTATAACTTTTAAACGTCAGTCCAATTATGAAAAGTAATTTCTATTTTTGTTTTTTTTTTCCTTTTAAAATTATAAATTTTATTTTTATTTTTTAGTCTTCTAATATTTATATAAAAAATAGAGAATAAAGGATTAGAATTCAAGCATCAAATTTAATTTTTTGTAAATTTAAACAGAATATAATTTAAAGCTATATTAATTTTCATTCAATTCAGCACAGTTACAAATCCAAAATTAATATGCTTTCTTTATTTTCTCATGCAAGAGAACACTTTTTTTTTTTTTTGAATTTTTTTAAAATTAGCCAGTATTATTAGATTGCTTCAAATTAATTTCTCACACTTAGAAATTATGTTGGCCAAGTAAATACCTAGATCAAAATGTTTCCAAATTTGTTCATCTGAGTTTCTTTAAAAATTTTCAAAAAAAAAAAAGAATATTATTTTCTTTGTTTATTTTGATTTCCCAAGAAAGATAAAATTGAACAGACCATTTATTTACATTATTCATTTTTTTTATAAAATTTTAAATCATTTACAAAATCACACATTATATTTTGATTTTGATCGTAAAAATTGTATAAGGAATAGAAAAAAAAAAAAAGGTGCCCCCCCACCCCCCCCAACGAGTTGTGCGAGACTCATATGTTTCTCGTACATAAGTCAAGATTCCCAATATTATTTATACATATTTGAACACTATTTATGTACATATGTCTCTCTTTTTTTTACCTGTTACATGCGTATTTTTAAAACATAGGTGAGTGAATCGGAAGAGCTCATGGGTGGGTTTGATACACATGGGTGAACATCAACTTGATCAAATAATTTAAGCTTATTAGGTCTTGAGTCCAATCATGTATATAAACACCCATCATCCACTCTAATTTTCTAATGTGGGACAAGCTCATAAATAAAATTCTCAGTAAAAAGTAATTTCTAATTTTTTGTATCTATTTTCTTTTAAAACTAAAAAAATTTTGTGTTATTTTTTATCCAAGTCAACACAGTTCCAAATCCAAAACTCAAAACCCAAATGTAGTGCCTTTCTTCTTGTTTGGCAGTAGAAATTCCAAGTTTCAAACTTAAATTTGTATAAATTTTTATCAAACTTAATTTCATGTTATATTTAATCCACCTTTAAGCATCAAAGTTCAAACTCAGAAACATGAAATGAAGTGATTTGAGCCCATAGCCCTTATTTTGGGCCATGGCCTGGCAACGTAAAGTCCAGTTGACTCAACCCGGTTTTAATTGATACGAGTGGGCTTAGAGACGGCCCATTTCAGGAAGACCAATGTATGACTCAATTTCAACATGTCTTGATCTGCTAGGGCGACCTCGGGCCCAATAAACATAGTTTTGGCCTGCTCAACTACAAGGGAGGAAAAAAATAATAATAATAATAATAATTCGATGCACAAAATTTCCAAATATGTGAAATTCGAACAAAAGGGATATAGGCACAATAGTAAAGTTATCATAGTATGTCTTACAAGTCACATAAATAATATTATCTTATACCAAACTTGTAATAATCATAGGCCCATATAATTAGAAAATAGTAGAGAAAACAAAATAGACTCCACGAGCTTCAATCACTCTCCTCTTACCCCATAGGTCTATAATGTCACGGATCCTTTATTCTTATATTTTTTTTATAAGAAATATTCTAAATCCCTAATTGAGTTGTTTTCACTGGCAAATATTATGAAAATAATAATAAAAAAAAAAACTTAAAATTAGAAATAAAAATTTAAAGATAAAAACCAACAACCTTGTTTAGTTAATATTTGTCAAATTAAGTAAATTAAAAATATTTATTGAACAAATGCTCATTTTTTTCCCTTTGAATCAAGGGATAATTAAAAAAACATTATTAGAATAATAAAAGTATAAAACTATACAATTTTTAAAAATAAAATTTATTATAATTATTTATTTAATTATTATATTTTAAAATTCATTTTTATAAGAATAATCTTATTATGCATGCTACTTGTAAAATAGTAAAAATATTTTTTAAATAGTTTTATTATTTTTCTCATTTAAAAAAAATTAAGAATATTTTTATTTTAATTAAATTTTAAACCTATATGATCATTTTATTTTTACTTTAACCAAAATTACATATAAAAAGAATGATTTAATCCAAAAAAACAAATTCTAGACGTTAAAATATTCTAATAATAGATTGTCAAAATAGTTATATATTATAAAATTTTATTTTTAGTATTTTTAAAAGTAGTTGAAAATTAACAATAAAAACATAAAACTGGTAACATAAATAAACATGTTTTTATAATTTTATTATTCAAAAACAAAAGTAAAAACAATATTAGAGATAAGGGCCGGGCTTACAACTAGCTCTTAGTGCTTGGGCCAACACTGGTCCCGCACTTGCAATAGGAGCAGAGCCCACCTATCGATTGAAGAAAAATTTTGCATTCGCCAGACAGGAACTCGTAGCAGATAGTCCCACCTCACACCCACACTCACGAAAGACAACAGCGCCTACGCCTCGAGCTACCAAGGAAGGGGTGAGCCACCTATCGACAGCAGGCATTATCGCCTCACAACCTAGGAAGGGCTCCTTAACATCTTTCTCAAAAGAACCTTAACGTTCTATCAACACCATAGCCAACTTGTATTTGAGAATGGATGGTTATAACTATTCAAATAACATATAACATTTTTAAATATAATCAGTTAAAAAGTTAAATCTTAGCATTTGTTGGAAGAGTTTTTTGCCAAAATATTAAAACAAAAAAATAAAAATAAAAAAAACAAAAACAAAAAACACAATAATGAATGAAATGAGAAAAAATTACAAAATTATACCAAACCGACTTTTGGAAAGTTGGTTTGGGTTTTTTTTTTTTAAATGTCTGTGTCAGCCACATAAAAAAAGGGGGGCTAGGGGAGTCAACGTGTTAGACGCAGGGGAGGAAGAGAGAGGGGAGGAGGGTCACATCTATTAGAAAAAAAAAATTGGGGGGGGGGGGGGTGTGGGACAAGGCTGACGCATGCATCAACCGCGTCAGTGGGAAACTGGGAGAGAGGAGAGAAAGGGGATGGGGGATGTCTGATTGCAATCAAAAAAAATAAAAAAAGTCGAATGCTATGATGAAGCATGTCAGGTGGCAAATACGAGCAAGTGGGAGTTTGCGATGAAGGATGAGATGAAGTCCCTCACCTCCAACAGAACCTGGAAGTTGCCTAAAGGCCTTCATAACAAGTGGGTGTACAAAATCAAAGAGGAGCATGACGTCTCCAGAAGGTACAAGTCTCGGTTGGTAATCAAAGACTTCGAACAGAAGGACGAGATTGACTACACCGGTATCTTTGCACCAGTTGTAAAGCTGACAGCCATTAGATTAGTCCACAGGAATCGAGCAGACAGGAAAGTGGTGACTACAGAGAAACTAAAGTTGTGATCAACTTCAGTTGGTTTTCATGCCTGAAGACATATTTTTTTAGCACATCACTTATTCATGATACTGATTGAGGAGGCATCTCCGTCTCCAAGTGGGAGATTGTTGTAGCTGGAGACGGGAGATCTAGAAGCTGGAGACGCGTGATGAGTTGGAACGCGATTTGCAATTAATCTCATTTATCCCATGATTGTAAACCTCCAATTTGTGATTGATTATGTTTAATTGTGATTAAATATTGATTTAAATATTAGCCCTATAATAGAGGGCTGAGAAATGTCATAGACACAAGTGAGAAGCTCAGAGAGCAAAGAGTAGAAAGAGAGGAGGAAGAGAGGGAGAGAGAGAGAGAGTGAGAATTGTAATTTTAGGCGAATAGTGAATTTGTGGTGTGTGCTCCGTGAACATAGGTCGATATTGACTGAACTACGTTAAATTTTTGGTGTCACATCTTTCTGGTTGTGCGCAAGTTCCTAACAGCATTATGGTCCTTTAATTTCATAATCATTTTTCTTCATAATAAGTCCAAGGATAAGTCCCATTTTCTAAGTTTTTAATTTTAATTTAAAAAAAAATTGAGTCTTTTTAAAACTCTGGTTCCTTTATTAGGTTCTTCAAAAGTGAGTCGTCATAATTGAGTTCCTCAAACATTTAGATTTAGTTTCTTCCATTTTTTTTTTCTTAATTTGAGTCCTAGAATTTTAATTGAATTTTTAGTTTAAGTCCAGAAAAAGTCTTCCAAAATTGAGTTTTTCGATTTCAAAATCGTGTGTTTATTTTAGCCTTAAGGTCATACTTTAATTACTAGGTATTCTTTGAAAAAATTAAATGGAAAATACATCAAGGTTGCACATTTTTATTAAAACAACTCAAGGGTGTACGTCATAACAGAAAAGATAAAGGAAAGAAAAAGAGTGAGGTTGCAGGAGAATGCACACGGGGGTACACAATTATACCCCCCGGGGGGGGGGGGGGGGGGGGGTGGGTGTGTGGGGGTGCCTGGGTGCAGGAATTTAGAATATAGACACATATATAAGAAATAAAAAGCAAAATATAGGAAAATGGGAACGTTACATGTTACAAATTAAAGTTGCAATACAAGCAAAACAGGGGGGATAAATAATAATAATAATTGACTCACTTTTAAAAATGAGTAACACTAGAGTTATCTCAAGTATAAGAGTTACGTCATATAATAATTAGGCCAAATAGGCCAGATCGTCTACATGGGAAATGCAGATTAGTTCTAAATTAGTGCAAAACAGGAGAAAAAATAATAAGAAAACAAATTTTACCGAACATGGTTCAGATTCGAAATTTTGAATTTTTAGAGAATTTGTGATGAAATTAAAATGACACGAAACCTAAACCATGAACATAACTTGCATTAACAGGATAAAAACTTACATGCAATTAAACAAATAAACTAATTAAGCTAACCTAGTGCAATCCATTCAACCATCCAAATAAACTATAAAAATTTCAAACAAGCAAACTAACTAAGTGTCTAAACAAAAAGTCATTCAACAACAAAATACCTTAACACACTACTTGAACAAGCATTTAAATCGAGTATTAATTTTCTTAATAAACGCAGCAAAGCAAACTCAACACATAATATAACTTAACTAGATTTAATGACCTTAAATAAAAAGAGAAACAAACTAACTTTAATTATAAGAACAACTCAAATAAAATTCCATTCCAACAAAGATTTCAAATAAGGAAACAAACTGACATTAATAATAAATATTAACTTAAACAAACATTTAAGATTCAAAACAAAAGAAAGAGAGAATTGAAGCAACTAATACAAATAACTCAAATAAAATTTAACTCAACAATGTCATTAAATAAAAAAAAGACAACCTATATTTAATAATGTTCCAATAAATATTAAACTAACACAAATAAACTTTCAAATAAGTATTTAAATGACATTAAAATAAAACAAAATAGTACGAGAGAGATGAGGAGATAGCCGTAGGTATTCCACACAGCGGCAACAGCTGCTGCCTTTTCCTCTGCTGCGGCGCAACTCCCCAGAAAAATAAAATACCCCTTGTTGCTCCTCGACTGCTACTCCCCAAAAATAGCCCTAGCTACTGGAGTGTTTTTTGGTTTTAACTTTTTTTTTAAAAAAAAATATTAAATAATACCTCATTCTGGGAAGTATTTCCCAGAATGACTCTGACGTAATCTCGCTACTCCAAGTAGCGAGATTTTGCCACGTGTATTAAGGCTGGGAATTGTAAATTACAAATTGTAAATTAAGAAAATCTCGCTACTCCAAGTAGTGAGATTTCGCTGCCACACGTCTTCACAAGAATAGGACATCGCCTTTAAATATCGCTACTTAGAGTAGCGAGATTTGCTGAATTTACAATTTTGTGATTTAGTTAAAATCTAATATATAACAATCATACACTATAAATATATATACATTAACTATATTTAATTAAATAGGAAAATCTTTATATATTTTATTACTGAGTAGGAAATATTCAAATGTTATGTTTCATTTAATACCGCTATCTGTAGCACAAAGAGAGTTGATGATCCATCAATTTATCATACTATTTTTTTTATCGAAAAGTAAATATATTGATCAAAATGAGTATTTACATGGAACACTGGGCAGATATAGGGGGGGGGGGGGAGGAAATGAACTCTATCAAAATTACAAGCAATAAAGTTAACACTCGCAATCTTAAGAGAGCCTGAGCAAATCTAGGGACCTTTTGGCCTAGTACTGTGTATATATGTTTCTGAATGGTCACAATCAACTCCATTGGAGATATGAATTTTCCTTCAAACCTTTTCCTATTTCTAGCATTCCATATGAGATAAACAGTAGAGGCCAAACCAACTCTCTTACCAACCAAAAGGAACAGTACAGGTTTCCTTCAAACCTAATAAGCCTATCACAAGTAGGTAGTTTCCTTATAATTCCCAGCGAAAGAGTGAAAGCATGTATAGGGGTACTTCCACTCTTCCAAACCACCATGGACCAAGGAACCGTAGTTCCTGTAGTTATCCAGAAGTTATAGCAAATGAAAGAGCTAGAATGATCAAGGTCTTATTCCTCAAAAAGCTGAAGCAATACATCCAGGTGGTTCGCACATCTTCACATAATCTGATTCTTAATTCTAATGAGATTTTTGTATAGTGAGAATTCATCATTTGATATCCTGGCCTCCCACAGACTTGAACCTTTCAGGTAGATTTGATTGACGCATTTGGACCAAACAAAGTCTTTTTTAGAGTGGATATTCCAAAGTGTTTTTGTGAGTAAGGAAAGATTCCAGGCTTTCAGATCCAGCACACCCAGACCACCTATCATTTCACATTCCCTCTCCTTTCCCATCTATCATTTCACAGTCCCTCTCCTTTCATTCAGTAGTAGTTACAGGTCACCATCCGAGGGATTGTTGTGCAGTTTTTGTTGGGAGAAATGGGATGCATTAAGAGCCTTTACAGGTTTTTTGAGGCCTTGAAGTCTCCTCACCAATTTGAATTGGTCAAAGCCCTAGACCTGCGCATCCCAACCTTGTCTATAATGTCGAGAAAGTTTTGGTTTAGACTCCACATGTTGAAAATTTTTAAAGATCGTCTTCCCAGACACCCCTCTTCAAACAGCGAAATTAGGCAGAACGAGTGATTAGAGAGAATCATAGGGAAAAAGAATTCAACCTTAGCCCTTAGATCCCCCAGAATCCATCTCTGATTAGTAATCACCCTGGCCAATTTGCTCAAAACCGTACCATTTGTCCAAGTAAGGGAACACCCTGATGATCTCAGATCAGATAGACTAGTCATTACTCCTCCAATGACTACTACAATTATACTTATCAAGTCTTCTGCTCATTTCAAAACTTATTGTTCTTGATGTTTGAAATTAACATGAAATTCCCCAAGTGCCAGTGAGGAAGAAAGTATCAAAGGCTGCAGCACAGAAAAGTCGTTAACTATTACAGAGATATCTGATGGGGAAGATGAAAGCGATGATTTCAGTGATGAAGATTTTAAGGTGGATGTGGTAGCTGGTGGCCCATAATATGGAAAGAATGGGGGTAGAAGAAAACAAGTAGCAACAAATGCCAAATCGACAGCAATAGCTGCATGAAAGAAAAGAGGACAAGATAATAAGCAGCAGCCTCAGCTAGTAGGCCAGAAGCTGCTGACGAACATTTTGAAGCCTGTAGAGAATCCATAGATTTCACCAGAGAAGAAGAGTAGTTCAGTGTTCGATAGGGTAGGTGGTAATGAAGAGAAGGCAGCAAGTAGCTGAGAGAAGCTGAATTCTGATTCTGCTTCTCCTTCAGACGACAATCCCCCTTTGGATTGTCTTTACATTTCCAAATGTTAAACGGTTTCACCCTTCATGAATCCTACAAAATTTAGAGATTTGTAAATTATTTCCTTCTTCTATGTTATTAACATGTTCTAGCATATAGAGTTGGGACAACACTGTCCTGCATTTAATGTTTTTTAACTTTTACTTCTTCATCATATATGTACCCATTATCGATAGGAGTTAATAAAACTTCCTCCTTTACAGATCATATGTTATTATTTTTGTCTGGCTCATGTTTAACTTTCTACATTTTGGATTGTCATTACATTTCTGATTTAATGATTGGTTCTATTGTGCTTTTACTTAGCATTTTGTTTGTGCATTCAATGATTCCAAAGTATTCCAATGTTTTCCCTCGTTTAGTTTGAATTCCATTATCGAGAATAAAGATTTTTCATTTAAGTTGTTCATTCATATCTAAATTCGCAACTTGGTATTAATTAACAAAAAATCTTAATTTATATTTAAAAAAATAAGACATACCCTCCTTTCCATATCAATCTTATTATGAACAAAAGATTAATGTTCCATGCCAAAGAATCTATTAGCAATATGTTTGTGGTCAAAACATTAAAATTCTTATGTTCATGAAAATTTTGTATCTTGAGTAACACAATTCTGAAGCATCCGAAAGTGGAAGGATACAATGATGCCACGAACCAATTGTTGTAGAAATACAAATGGCTCGGTATACACTTTTTAGGATTTTATTTTTTTGGGTAGTTCTAAAGATAAATCATTATATCATACAACTCTTTTACTGAGTATACATTTCAACCCTATTCAAGTTGAATTGCACCTAATTAAATTCTTTCCTTTTTCCTCGAGGGCCCGTTTGGTGTTACTTTCAATATTGTGAAAATAAAAGTAGAAATAAAACCTAAGAAGCATACATAGAGAGACTAAATTATATTTCACAACGTTATATTCACGAGATTCGTATACATTGAACCTATACTAATTTCGGCAGAGTCCTGTTTACAAATTGACCATATCCATTCACGAATCTGTGCAAAGAAAACATTATTCAAATACAATTGATACTAGTATGTTCACAACGTTACATTCACGAGATTCGTATACATTGAACCTATCAAAATACTATACTAATTTCGGCAGAGTCCTGTTTACAAATTGACCATATCCATCCACGCGCCTGTGCAAAGAAAACATTATTCAAATACAATTGATACCAGTATGTTCACAACGTTACATTCACGAGATTCGTATACATTGAACCTATCAAAATACTATACTAATTTTGGTAGAGTCTTGTTTACAAATTGACCATATCCATCTACGCACCTGTGCAAAGAAAACATTATTCAAATACAATTGATACCAGTATGTTCACAACGTTACATTCACGAGATTTGTATACATTGAACCTATCAAAATACTATACTAATTTCGGCAGAGTCCTGTTTACCAATTGAGCATATCCATCCAAGTGTGCAAATAAAACATTCTCCAAATACAATTGATACCATTATGTTCACAACGTTACATTCACGAGATTCGTATACATTCAACCTATCAAATTACTACACTAATTTCGGCATAGTCCTGTTTACAAATTGAGCATATCCATCCACGCACCTATGCAAAGAAAACATTCTTCAAATACAATTGATACCAGTATGTTCACAACGTTACATTCATCAGATTCGTATACATTCAACATATCAAATTACTACACTAAATGATACTTGCTTGGCACTTTACCTATTGCTGCTCTATAGATTTAGAATTAAGAAAATTACATTATGTACTAATGATACTCCAAACAATTACATTATGTACAAATGATACTCTAAACAAATACATTATGTACAAATGATATATTCTATACAAATAGATGCTGTACAAATGAAGTTGTAAACATATATCTGATGTACAAATGAAAGTATGAACTAATTAACAAATACATATATCGCCTACTCGATACCGCATGGAGGTCGTCTCCGGTGTCGGGGTGGCTGCCATCTGCGTCTGCCCTCACCTGGTTGCTCGTCCGCGTCTGGCGTCCGGTCACGTCGACGGGCTACATGTCTGTCGTCTCTGCCCATACGTACTGGATAATCCATCTCTAGGTGAATCGTACGGGGAGCTATGTCGTATGTAGTCTTTGGACGAGTCTGAGCTGGCAACTCGGGTGCGTCCACCTCCTCCGCATCGAGAGGGTCGTCTAGTAAGTACGACATCGACGGCGTCGCGGCAGGTTCAAATCGATAATCCTCCGGTTTATTGGAGGGTCCCGCAAAATCAGCAGCTGTCGATGGGTCATACGGTGCAGACGGCCCAAACACATACTCCTCATGTACAATGGGCAGTGAGAAGGCCGGACTCGATGGACAGCTGGAGGTAGCTGCTCGACCCCCTCGTACTTGAGCTACTCGACCACCTCGTGGGGCCGAGGGCCGGTATGGGGTAGGGATCCGTCGCCCATCCTCGTAGACAATGTCCAAACCAGCTCTCACTAAATCACTCACAGCGGGGTCTGATGATAGCGAGTCAACCTGGTGTAATACGTCAGCCTGCAACATATAAAAATAGTGCTTACAACATTGAACTACTAATGTAAACGGTAACAAATTAGGTATACATTTGAGTAAGCGTACGAGGCTCATGTAGACCGCTGCAGTCCTATCTACGAAGCGACGTGTGATCGACCTGTACCACGAGTAATACGGATCCTCCGAATGCATCGGGCCATCTACCCGCACTCCCTCGACAATGTACTCCCGCCTATGTCCCCACATACTTACGTACATGACGTGCTCCGCAGCCCAATCTGTGTTCCCCCGACTGCGACCATCAACCTCGTGCAAGTCCTCCCCATGCACATCGACCCCCGAAGTACAGAAGGGACTAGGGATGCCCTGTCGAAAGCCAAACTGGCGCATCACTCGGTCTGGGAGATGCCACTCGACAATATGAAAACATATGAGTGGCACTCAGGCAACCTAGAGGCCCGACCCAACTGCATAGCTAGTCGGTAGGTTGGCAATAATGTCATTAGTGTAAGGCGTCCATACGAAATGCGCGTATACATATAGTAAATGTCAAAGGTGGGACGAGAATATATGCAAATATTGAAAAATACTATCAATACACATAACCGAGACTACCTTGTGCTCCCGGTGCATGTCTAGCTTGAATTTATACCAGGGCAGCGTGTGTTGCGCAACATTAGGCGCCAACAACTGATCCCTCCACCTGTACTCAATGAAAAGTAAGTTAACAAGGTGTAACCACTAGTACGTAGTACAACTGAAGGAAATGATTGTAAATGGAGTTACTAACCTCCACGCGAGTGGAGCTGGGTCAATCAGCCGTCCGTCCTCGTCCTTCTGAATAAGATGCCGGAGACCACGGCGCGTAGGAGCTAACGACATGAATCTCTCCCATGCCCAAACCTGTAATAAGCGAAGTGCTCCTCTAATCTGTGAGTGCAAAACGTGCGCGGTGCAGGCACAACTCCCGATACAGCCAGGCTAACGTCGCAGCGCCCCAACTATAATGGCGTATCTCTGCTCGCTCCGCGAGCAGTGGAAGGAACATCAAGTGTGCGTAACTCCCTGATAGGTCGTAGAACAGCATCCCACATATCAATCGCAGCATGTGGGCACATGCGTGACATGCTATAGTGTGATCATCGGCATCAGCTGGAAGCTGGCGAAACAGCTCCCCCTCTAGAAATCGCATGCAAATGCGGGCACCAACAAGCTCACCATCTGGAGGCACCACTCCTAACAATCTCTAGCACATGCGGCGAAGTCCTTTCCCCCTACCGACGCCTCCATCCTATACTGGTCCAGCTGTACAATCAGTGACGGGCAACCCATCAATCGGTAGCCCGAACAACACCGCGACATCCTGTAATGTGATAGTCGCCTCCCCGTGTGGCAAGTGGAAAGTGTGTGTCTCTGGCCTCCATCGCTCCACCAACGCGGTCACAAGATGCCAATCCAACTGGATATGGCCAATCTGATATATCCCATAAAAACCCGTGTCACGTATCCAATCAATAATGCGAGGGTCTGCGCCTATCCTATCCTATACGCTTTGACTACCCCCTTGGCAATATAACACGTCAGCATGCGAATCGGTCCAAGCTCGACTGGATCGGTGCCAATCGCCCATACTCAGTACAGTGGTATTGGATGGCCCTGGATCGATTCTGCAAACTCCCATCCCGCTCGCTCAGCTATTCGCTTCATATTGACACTCTGCACTTTCGTATTAAAGTTGCTCATGACATGTCGAAGGCAGAATCGGTGGTGCGCACGTGGTGGTTGCCAATCAGGATTGTGTTGCACCGCAGCGATAATCCCTGGATATTGATCTGATATGAGGCAAATGTCATCCCTGTAGGTAATCAAACGCAGAGAACACAGAAACCAATTCCATGTGTCGAGGCTTTCCTCTTGCACAATAGCGAATGCAAAGGGAAATATTTGCATATTTGCATTGGGACACGTTGCAATAAGGAGTTTGCCCTTGTACTTACCGTACAAGTGTGTCCCGTCCACACATATAACGGGAGGGCAGTGACGAAAACCCTGAATAGATGCTACAAATGACCAAAATACAGATACGAAGGTTGCACTGTTAGTGCTACCTGGAACAGGAGTTTACCTCCACCTGACTATAGTCCCAGGATTGTATGCGCGCATCGCTTCCATCCACTTCGATAACGTTTCATACGATTTCTCCCAATCACTGAAGACTTGGGTATTGCCTTCTATTTGCCCAACCAAACCTTCTTATAAGAGATTGAATACCCGAATCGACGATCAATGAACTCCTTCAATGTAGCGATCGACGTTGACGCATCTCCCCTGATTATATTCACTATCTCCCTAGCAATGAGGAACGACGTGATTTGGTTATAATCCTGCGATATAAGTTCATTCAGACACGTATGCGGACCACCATATTAGGTGATTTTGAAAAAACAGTGTATCATCCAATACATGGCACGCAATCTCCACGCGCAATCATGGTCCTTACACCTAGCAACCCACAACTCAGGAGTAGATCGCACCACATGGAAGTCATGGTGGGTGCGAGCGTGATATATTCACACTGTGGTGATCAGCTGATCCTTCGATCCGAAGAGCATCCCCTTACTCAACTCAGAGGATTCTTCCCAACGAGTGATGCGTATGGGAAGCTCATCGACCGCAGTTAAATCTGTAGCAGCTAGGTCAATATGACCATACATTGGAAGCTTGTCGATGAATTGCGCGTCAAACGTTGCGTTGTTCGTGTCATGGTGAGGTAAGTTCACATCATCGAGGACATCATTTAACCCTTCACCCATTTCCTGCTCGTGCATGTGTTTGTCTTCAATATGAACATCGTTCGTAATGTTCATGCCCTCGTCCAATGCGTCATTCGCAATGGCAAACAACGATGCTGGTCCCGCACTCGGGACGTCTTCGCAACCTCCCTGCGGAAACGTGTGAGGAACAGGTGCTTCGTACTCCGACGGCCGGAATGAAGATCTCGGATATTCGTTAAAATCGACTGTGGACATAGCACGAACCTCCCCACCAACATCGACCTGATGTGTTTGTTCGGTGTCTTCACCGACTTCATCCAATTGCTCCGCGGGGGCATCTGGTTGCCTAACTGCGATTACACCCACTTGAGGAATGGTCTCGACATACAATTGCATCGTTAAATATGTCTCACCGACACAGTATGCGTCCAATACAATGCGCAACCCATAATCATCTAATATTGGAACAGCCTCGTAGAACGCTGTATTATTTAACTCTCGCGCAGGGTATCTTGCGGTCACCCGCAATGCATATTGATCTGGATTAATATGCAAATATTTATATATCTTCATATATAATTTACTTAATTTACACCTACGGCCAATTCGAATAAGTCGAACTGGCCGACTACTATACCTAACACCATCTAATGTGGTTATAATGTTCCCCCTATATATAAAAATACTGTGACCGGATCACTGCTTGAGCTTCCTGCCATTTAAATCGGCGATCGGAAAATAAAAAAAACCTACGCAAGACAAAATTGTATGTATAAGTGATGTGTAAATGAGACGAAATAACTAATAATTATAAACCAAATAGATGTATACAAATTCTAATGAATGAATGAACTTAGAGTTTGGACCTAACTTTCCTACCAAGAAAATAAATAGATGAATTCAACGTCTATAAATAAACAACATGAATATGTATTGATTTTCCCCATATGACATATACTTCGGATTTTCCCAAAATTGTAATTCAACTTAGAATCCAAAGAACTATGAAATGGTGCTCTTAAGAGTAATTTTTCCAAAATGATACTTTGTACTCTGCCTCATTATGGGTTGGGTTGCCACTTAATTTGAAGTTCAATTTTGTTCAGTAGCCTTTTGAGGATTCATTGCTAATCTGAATAGCCATGCTCAAAGGAGTTGAAGGGATCTTTTGGAAAAATGTTACTTAGGACACATAACATCCCGATTCATGAAATGGGAATGGGATCGTCTTATGGCAAGTGCTTTAAAATGTGAACACTACATTTATATTGATATATTGGTGAAAAATACATAAATTTGTGGAGGAAAAAACTCATTACTACTCAATCATCATAATGTGACCTTTTAGCTATCATCTCTACGGTGTTCCCAGTCAGCGTCATCGATGGTGACTAGTCGAGGAGGGCTTCGTCCTTGTACCGTTGGATCTTTAATGGTGCTCTGTGGACTGTGGCCTCCTCAGGCACCCCCCACCCTAGGATCTTATACATATGGGGCTTGTCTCATGATGAATTCCCCATCTTATCCGCTCTTACTTCCTTTGGATATTTTTATTTATTTTAAATATAATTTTTGCGAGTTTCAGTTTTTTAGTGTGATTGGTGAACTAAATTATTAGGCAATTTTAATAAAGTATATTAATTTAGGCAAAGACACTAATCTTCCCAAAAATTTGAAAAAAAGACAATCACATTTTCTAAGGTTTCAAGAATTTTAAATATGATACCAGGGGTTTTAAGAATTTGTAGAACGTCCGTTGACATTTCAAGAATTTCAAGGATCTCTCTTGAGATTTGTTACAAATGCACAAATCTCACTTTAAATTTTGCAAAAAGACAAGTTTTTTTTTTTTTTAAGAGAAATTTCATTTTCTTTTGACAAACATCAAATGAGGTTTTTAACATTTTTGATACTTTAGGAGACATCCGTGACATTTTTGAAATTTTAGGAAAGATATTTGTCTTTTAAGCAAACTTAAAAAAAAATGAATATCTTTTATCCTATTAATTATTGTATTCTAGTAATCAAAAGAGAGGGAGAGGGGACTTAATCCCGTCACTAGGACCTCTTATTTGAGAATAAAAAATTCACAAATGATACTCCTTATATTATAATTATAAAGTTCTATTCTAATCTATTCCAAATGTTTCAAACATGCGGCTCAACTTGAACTTTATTATGTGGTTGGTTCAAGGTATGAGATTGATTCATTAGGAATTGAAACTAAAATTCAAGGAAAACTAAAGCTTGAAATTAAATATAAGAAACATCAAAGGCACGTATATATATATATACTCTATGCGTTATCTATGAAATATATCATAGGCATTACATTCTTAAATGAGCTAAAATTATTAAAGTTTGTGTAGGAAATAAAATAAGTCAAAATTAAAATTCTAAATTTCGTTAACCCATAGAAAAGTATATGCACTTAATACGATAAATGACAATACAATTTATAATTACAATGTGCACTTGGAGTAGCGAGATTACGTCAGAGTCATTCTGGGAAATACTTCCCAGAATGAGGTATTATTTAATATATTTTTTTAAAAAAAGTTAAAACCAGAAAAAACTCCTAGTTGCTACCTTCTTTTCCCCTAAAAAAAAGATTTAAAACCCTAGCCTTTTCTTTTTTTACCTAGCTTTCCTTTTTCCCTTTTTTGCTCTCCAAAAGCACACACCAAATTGGCTCCCCAGCCAGCGCCTACTGCCAGCCCACAATTTGCATGGCCGGGTCACATCAAGACCCGGCCCACTTCAATTTTTTTTTTTTCCTTTTTTTGTTTTGTCATTTTTTATTCTTTCTTCATCGAAACATTTGACCCTTTTGGAACCAGTTTCTCGAAAAACTAGAAACACCAAAGTTGTAGATAATCCTTTTCTCTTTCTTCAAAAATTTGAATCGTCTCGATTGGAATTCGGACGGAAAAGTTATATACAAAATACGAACAGGTATCGGTTTTGATTTCCAAAAATTTTCCTGCGATAAAATATTACCAAAAATTCATAAATTGCACAATAAAACTCAAGAATGATAATTTTGGCACTTTATTAAAATATTGAATAAATTTGGACAATTAATTAAAAATATAAGCCATAAAGAATGGATTAAAGTGCCCAATTACGCAGTTTTAACACGTAATCAATAATAATAATAATAATAATAATAATAATAATAATAATAATAATTCCTTGCTCACCATTCTTGGGCCGCCACCTGGCCAGACCATGCATTCCACAAAATCACCTGCGCACAAGAGTGAGGAGAATAAGTTAGTTGGCTGAAAATTCATAAAATTAAAAAAAGAAAAAGAAATCACATGCGCAAAGCAAAAAGAGAATTATTCCCTATCAAGGTTGTTAGAGGGAATTCTGGTAATAATTTTTGGCACCAAAGGACCACCTAGATCCCTATAAATAGAGAGCCTGACACTGTAGGAAAAAAAATCCTGAAGAGAGGCATAGTGACACCCTGCAAGAATTGAGAGAGAAAGAAAATTAGAAAGAGAGGGCAGGAATACTCTGCAGAGATTAGAAAAAGAGAGAATTAGAGAAGGGGAAACCCTATAGAATTGAGCAGAGGTCTAGAGTATAGAGAAGCTTCATAACAATAAGAGAGAATTCCGTGGAATTCGGAGCTTAGGGCGATACTCAGTTAGAACAGGAGACAGGCAGCGCCCTAAAATCAGAAGCAGAGCTTGACCCTTTGGTTCGTGATCAACTCTCTGGCACACACACACATAAGGGAGAAGAAGACCGGAGAAGAGGAGAAAGGAAGGTAAAATCTGAAACCCTCATTCCCATTTCAATTGATTCATGCAATGTTGGTGTGTGAATTTGAATGCAAAGATATCTCCTAGGATTGCAGGTTCATACTTGAACTTAAGATGACTTTTAAGTCAGACCATCCCCTAACCTCCTAGACCCAAAGCCAACCCCCTATGTCTTAGCCTGAACTTGAGCTTGAACCTGCACCCGAGATCCAAATTATGTTCAAGACCCAAACCCACAATTCGAACCTAGAGCCTATTTTCAAGTCACCCCCAGCCCATTTTAAAAATGTAACCTAGGCCTTGTTTTAAAATCGTAACTGGGCAGACCTTATTTTAAAAATTAACCGCAGACCTGGCCCTTTTTAAAATACCTAGCCTAGCTTTGTTTTAAACTTAAAAAGGCCCATGCTCAGGTTTTAAATACACCAGACCTCCCCTTCATTTCAAAGTACCCAGGCCTAATAACCAGTTTCTAAAATAACCCAGCCCATAGCCCTTTTGAAATCTAACCAAGCCCATTTTAAAGTCCAAACCCCAAAGCCCATTTTAAACAATCGGCCCAGCTCACTTTCAAAAACACTTAGGCCCAAATTCAAGACTAAACGCCCAACCTATATAACCCACGCGTGACTAAGGTCACGTGGCTTACTTGGATCCACCAAAGTCCCCCAACTCACCTCGAGGTGACTCGTATGAGTCAACCCTCACTCGGATCCACCTAGTTGAAGACAAGTTGACTCATCTTCAACTTGAAACCCGCAACCGAAACCCTAGAACCAAAATCATCATCAACCTAAATCATCACAGATCAGAACAACATAACTCAAGAATCACACACACACACACACACCCACATATCAGATATCACAACAAAGATAACAAAAAAGAAACCATCAAAACCAAAAAAGAAAAAAAGAAGACTTATCCTTTTGGGATGGCCACGAAATCTGAGGGAAACTTTCGTGAGGGTTCAAGGCTTTCATGCTTAGGATGAGGTTCTGAGAGTGGGAGTTAGCAAATACATTATAGGGCTTTCTATTCGTCCGTTGCATAGATCAGGGAATGTGAAACAGAGAGTTAGGGTCTCGGAAAAAGGAAGGTTTCTGAGAGAGAATCTTGGGAATGGAGTTTGAATGAATCTAGGGTTTTCATTCGAAGATGACAGAGAGTTGGAAAGGTGGGCAAGATTCAGGATTTGGGTCTCACTATGGGAAGTTACAGAGAGGGGTGAGATGAGAGAGTTCAAACTAGAAAGTGGAAAGCGAAAATCTTAGGGATCAAAGATTTGAACCTCAGTTCCGATTGTTCGAAGGCAGGTATCAGAGAGGTTCGAGGAAAATGAGTAGGGAGTTTTAGTGTTTTGGTTTTTCAGAAGACGGAAGATGAGAGGTGAGTTACTAGAAAAGGAGTTGTAGTCGAGGAAACTAATTACGCGCTTAAATTGTGTAATTAAGTGTTTTAATTCATGCATTGAGACGTATATTTTTAATTAAATATCTAATTACTCTAAATATTTTAACATTTTGTTCTATTTATAATATTCAGATTTTATTGAGTAATTTATGAATTTTTGGTATTTTTTTATCGCATGACAACTCTTTAAAGCTAAAAATCAATGAAACTTCGTAATCTAGGTATAACTTTCTCGTTCGAGCTCTGATTGAGACAATTCCAAATGCCGTGGAAAGCCAAGAAAGAGCTCTACGACTTTTATGTTTTAAGATTTGAGAGATACGGGTTCTAAGATGGTACATATAGGTTTTGGGGGGGGATCTCTCTCTCTCTCTCTCTCTCTCTCTATATATATATATATATATATTTTCTCCCACACACACAGCACTTCCTTCTCTCAAGCTTCCCTCTCTCAACAGTCTCCCTCCCTGCCTCATACTCTCGGCTCCTCTCTTCTCCAGCTCCCCCTCTCCTTTCCCTTCTCTCCCTCTGCACTCCTCTCTTCTTCTTCACCTTCTTCTCTTCTCTCCATCTTCTCCTTTCTCTTCCTCTGTCTTACTTTCTCTTTTCCTTTCTCTTCTTACCCCTCAATTTTTCTTGGCTGCTCTCCCATTGCCGCCGCTGTCCTTTGCTGTTTTTCCAAGGTACCCAAGACCCCATTGGCCTGCTGTTGCTGCTGCTGGAGGCCCCAACCCGAACTCACTGCTGTGTCGTCCTAAGCTGTTGCCGTGAACACCCAGTCGAGCTTCCTGTGCTGCCACCCTAGCCCTGCTGTCACCTCTTAATCTGCTGGTGCTGCGATTGCCCTCTGTTCTGCTGTTGTTGGAGGAAGTCGAAGCTCCCTTTGCTGCGACCAGTCTTTCTCCTCATGGCCAGCCACAACTCTCTCTCTCTCTCTCTCTCTCTCTTTTTTTTTCTTTAGTTCTTTTTATTCTTGCTTTTTGCAACCACTGCTTGTACCATTTTTTTTTTCTTTACTTTTCATTTTTTATGTACCTTTCCCCATTTTAATTAAAATGTGACATCATGTATTTTTTTTTTCTCCCAAATTTTGACAAGAATGCCAAGTAATAAAATATGACTTTAAGACTTCAATCAAAATCTCCGGTTTTAAGATTAAAGGGGCCTACTCAATTTAAAATCTAATTTAAAATTTAAAAGACCCAATTAAAAATTTAGAACAAAACAGGACTTAATTTTGAAAATTTCCCCAAAATTAAAAGAATGAAAATAAAAAAGGACTCCATTTTTGAAAATACCACTTTATCTTTGAAATTACGGCACCTCAATTAAATTTTTTAAAAAAAAAAGACTTAGTAATGACTTGGAATTCTTCCTTGCGATGGTGGGGCTCGAAATAGGGGGAAAAAAAAAAACTATTTTTTGAAGTAATTGGGATTCTAAAAACGGAAATCAAATTTCGAAAAGGACTCAATAAAATAAACCGAGACTCCGATTAGACTTAAAGTCAGCTTTATTATATCGGGCTTTCTCATGATAGCCTAATTAAAATTGGGGGGTCTACACATCATATGCTTGCACTGCAAAAATTCCAAGTTCATAATTAATCTCCTTTCCCAAGGTGTTTTCAGCTAATTAAACCTTTTTTATGAAATCTGAGAAGGTGAGCTAGTTCGGCACCGCCTTAATTCTCCTAGGGCGGTGGCATGATAAGGGATGACTCTATCTTATATGTCAACCAAGCCATTGTCCTTGTATGTTAATGTTATGTTCGGAGAGATTTGGATTTGGAGTTGTTGAAACATATGCATGATTGATTAAGATAAAATAAATTCAAGTTAACATACACAGAATTTGTATACTCTTATGTATTCTGATTTTGATGATTAATTGCTATGATCATTAGCCAAAGCATGATTGAAATTATTATTGATTTTCTTATTACCAAAAGAATCAATATTGATCAAGTTATGGCAGACTCATTACATTCTTCCAAGCCTGCACCAGTTCCACACCCTGAAACCCCAACCACGCAGAACCAAATTAAAAAACAAGAAGACCAAATATATATATATATATATATATATATATATATATATATATATATATTTAGGTATATAGAAGAAGTATAAGCAATTTATAACATGTTGCATGATGTTAAATTTGTTGATGTGTCTAAGTTATCTCGATCAACTTGTCATGAGCAGAGACCTTCTTCTTTCCGTACAAACAAAAATCTTTGTACTTGAAATCTTTGAGCAGCAGTGAGCCATTGACCATCGACATCAAGAACTTCAATGTCTTGGCAATCAAACTCATTTTTGCCTCACCTTATCTCGCTTACAAGCTGCTAGACACAGATTTCTTGCCTTACCTTTTCCCACTCACAAGATGAAATTGGATACAAGTCAATACAGCACTTATATATACTGGGGATACTTGAAATTTTGAAAGCCATATTTATTGTTCATATTTTGGAAATATTTTTTCTTTGATTTCATTTCATATTAGCTATATTTCCTTCTTTGTCATCCACGTATTTACACCCTCAAATTTTCTATTTTGAGCCCTCCAAATAATATTGAAAGTTATAAACTTTAATATGCTTTCTTTATTTTCTCATCTTAGAGAAGATTTTTGTGAAAATTTCTAAAATTAGTCAGTTGATTTAAATTATTATTAGATTACTTCAAATTAATTTCCTATACATAGAAATTGTGCTGGCCAAGTAAATAGCTGAATCAAAATGTTTCCAAATTTATCAATCTACATTTCTTGAAGTTTCTTTGAAAAATTCAAAAAAAAAAAAAATGAATGTTATTTACTTTGCTTATTTTGATTTCCCAAAGAAAGAATCGCACTGACCATTTAATCTACATTATTCATTTTTCATTTCCAAATTTTAAATAATTTAGAAAATTATACATTATATTTTGATTATGTTTTTGTGTGAGACTCATAATTTCTATATATAAGCCAAGATTCCAAATAGTTTATTTGTATATATTTGAACACAGTTTGTGTATGTGTCTCTTTTATTTTTTATTTTTTACCTGTTATATGGGCATTTTTAAATTTTTTCAATTTATAACTTTTAAAGGTCAGTCCAATTGTGAAAAGTAATTTCTATTTTTTGTTTTTTTTCCTTTCAAAATTATAAATTTTTATTTTTATTTTTTAGTTTTCTAATATTTATGTAAAAAGATAGAGAATAAAGGATTAGAATTCAAGCATCAAATTTAATTTTTTTGTAAATTTAAACAGAATATAATTTAAAACTATATTGAGTTTTATTGAATTCAGCACGATCCAAATCCAAAATTAATATGCTCTCTTTATTTTCTCGTATGCAAGAGAACATTTTTTTTTAAATTTTTCTAAAATTAGTTAGTATTATTAGATTGCTTCAAATTAATTTCTCATACTTAGAAATTATGTTGGCCAAGTAAATACCTTGATCAAAATGTTTCCAAATTTGTTCATATGAGTTTCTTTAAAATTTTTCAAAAAAAAAAGAAGAATATTATTTTCTTTGTTTATTTTGATTTCCCATAAAATTAAACAGACCATTTAATTTACATTATTCATTTTTTTATTTCTAAAAATTTTAAATCATTTACAAAATCACACATTATATTTTGATTTTGATTGTAAAAATTGTATAAGGAATAACAAAAAAAAAAAAACATTACATGCATATTTTTAAAATTTTCAATTTATAACTTTTAAACGTTTGTCCGAGTATGAAAAGTGTTGGACCGGAGAAGCCCATGGGTGAGTTTGATACATATGGATGAACATCAACTTGACCAAAAAGCTTAAGTCTATTTGGTCTTAACCCCAACCATGTATATAAACACCCATTATCCACTATAATTTTCCAATGTGAGATAAACTTACAAGTAAAATTCTTAGTAAAAAGTAATTTCTATTTTTTTGTTTCTTTTTTCTTTTAAAACTAAAAAAATTTTGCGTTATTTTTCATCCAAGTCAACACAGTTCCAAATCCAAAACTCAAAACCAAATGTAGTGCCTGTTCTTCTTGTTTGGCAGTAGAAATTCCAAGTTTCAAACTTAAATTTGTATAAATTTTGATCAAACTTAATATAATTTCATGTTATATTTAATCCACCTTTAAGGATCAAAGTTCAAACTCAGAAACATGAAATGAAGTGATTTGAGCCCATAGCCCTTATTTTGGGTCATGGCCTGGCAACGTAAAGTCCAGTTGACTCAATCCGGCCTTTTAATTGATACGAGTGGAGACGGCCCATTTCAGGAAGACCAATCTATGACTCAATTTCAACATGTCTTTGATCTGCATGGGCAACCTCGGGCCCAATAAACATAGTTTTGGCTTGCTCAACGACAAGGGAGGGAAAAAAAAAAAAAAGGAAAAAGAAAAAATAGTTCGGTGCACAAAATTTTCACCTATGTGAAATTCAAACAAAAGGGATATAGGCACAATAGTAAAGTTATTGTTGTATGTCTTACAAGTCACAAATATAATATTATCTTATACTAAACTTGTAATAATCATAGGCCCATGTAACTAGGAAACAGTAGAGAAAACAAAATAGACTCCACGAGTTTCAACCACTCTCTTCTTATCCCATAGGTCTATAATGTCATAGATATTTTATTCTTAAATTTTTTTTTTTATAAGAAATATTCTAAATCCCTAATCGAGGAGTAGTTTTCACTGGCAAATATTATGAAAATAATAATAAAAAATAAAAACTTAAAATTAGAAATAAAAATTTAAAGATAAAACCAACAACCTTGTTTAGTTAATATTTCACAAATTAAATAAATTAAAAATGTTAATTGAACAAATGCTCATATTTTTTTTTCCCTTTGAATCAAGGGATAATTAAAAAAATATTATTAGAATAATAAAAATATAAAACTATACAAATTTTTAAAAATAAAAATTTATTATAATTATTTATTTAATAATTATATTTCAAAATTCATTTTTATAAGAATAATCGGTTGGGTATAATTTAGTAATTTTTCCCATTTCATTCATTATTGTGTTTTTTTGTTTTTGTTTTTGTTTTTTTTTTAATATTTTGGTAAAAAAACTCTTCCAACAAATGCTAAGACAAGAACTCGTAGCAGATAGTCCTGCCTCACACCCACACTCACGAAAGACAACAACGCCTACGCCTCGAGCTACCAAGGAAGGGGTGAGCCACCTATCGACAGCAGGCATTATCGCCTCACAACCTAGGAAGGGCTCCTTAACATCTATCTCAAAAGAACCTTAACGATCTATCAAGACCATAGCCAACTTGTATTTGAGAATGGATAGTTATAACTAATCAAATAACATATAACATTTTTAAATATAATCAGTTAAAAAGTAAATCTTAGCATTTGTTGGTAGAGTTCTTTTACCAAAATATAAAAAAAAAAAAAAAAAAACAAAAAACACAATAATGAATGAAATGGGAAAAATTACTAAATTATACCCAACTGACTTTTGGAGAGTCGGTTTGGGTTTTCTTTTTTTAAATGTCTGTGTCAGCCAAATAAAAAAAAAGGGGGGCTGGGGTAGTCGGCGTGTTAGGCGCCGAGGGGGGGGGGGGGTGGGGGATGCGGCTGACACATGTGTCAGTCGCGTCAATGGGAAACCGGGAGAGAGGAGAGAAAGGGGATGGGGGATGTTTGATTGCAAGCAGAAAAAATAAAAATTAAAAAAAATGTGAAGGATAGGTGTCAGGTGGGGGAGAGAGAAGAAAGGCAGGGGGGCAGTTCTGCATGGCACGTAAAATTTTTTTACATTTTTTTGTCTATATATATTCATATCATCCTCCAACTGCCCTCTAACTGATAAATATTTATTCTGTCTGCATACTCCTCACTATATTTAACACATAGATATGGAGTTTGGTCTACTTGATTCATCTTTATTGACATTGGGGAATGTACATCCTTCCTACAGGGCATGGGAGGAGGATCATTCTGATGCCTTTAAAGGGCATCAATGTGTGCGCACATTAGAGACTATGCGGCATACCCATCCTAGAAGCATTCCATCGATTCAACGAGTAGGGATGTATCCACTGTATCAGATTCAGTACATTCGCTTAGACCATCATTTAATTAGTACATTCTTGGAGCGTTGAAGGCCTGAGACGCACACATTTCATTTTCCTTGCGGCGAGGTGACGATAACATTGCAGTATGTCATAATCATCACAAGATTACCCATTGATGGCGACGCTATTACGGGCACGATGCAGCAAGACTGAGAGATGTTGTGTCAAAGCCTACTTGGATGCAACCCACCCCCCCCCCAACTAGCCGAAGAGGACGAAATGGCACGTCCTTGTCGATGACATGGATGGATGGGAACTTACCTAATCTTGCTAATGAAGCACCTGAGGAGGCTGTATTGCAGTACGATCGAGGGTACATACTACGTCTAATGTGCGATTTATTGTTTATGAACAAGTCACAATACTATGCGTCGCTGATGTTCCTCCCGCTGTTGAGTAACTTGGAGAGGGCATCGACGTATAGCTAGGGTAGCACTGCCCTTGCATGGCTGTATAGAGAGATGTGCCAGGTTGGTCATGGGAAGGCACAATCAATTGGAGGTGCGCTATTTCTCTTGCAAGTTTGGGCATGGGAGCGCATGCCCTTTCTTGCTCCAATTAGAATTGGCCTGCCACATCTGCCTACTGATGTCGACGATGGCCCTTTCCCACTTGTGGTCAGATGGTGAGTTTCATTTCATGCTGCGCACGTCCCTAAGCATACTCTGCGGTCATATCGATATAACATTGATATGATGTGTGAGGATTAGGTAATATCGTATTTATTGCATTTGAATCGTTCAATATGGGTTCAGAATGTTTTACTAATCGTAGTAATTTTCTAACATAAATTCATTCTTAACAATTTATATGGATGTCGTACACTGCAGATGTCTACGCGAATCTACCCCTTATATATCTATTGACCCTATGGGTCATACCCAGTTTTGATAATAACAAATACTCTTTGTATTTAATGGTTGATGAGTTTGTGTGCAGGATCAATTGGAAGTATCATATGGTGCACGCATATGGACTTGAAGAAAAATGAAGACCCTAACATATTTGTTTATTGTAATTTATATTTATCATTTTGGGTCTGTAATCTTATATGGTCTGTAATAATTAATGCACTACATACATAATAGGGTAGATAAACTCAAAGGATTATTGAATGACCTTAGAGATCCCCTTCAGTCGACTGACGCCAGATTTTTGGGATTAACTCACAAAGATCATATATTGTCTTTAGGACCCTAAATATTGCATAAAAATGTCTCCCATAGTCTTGAAAATATACATCATATATTTAGAGACAATTTAATAAAGGGAAAAAGATCGAAATGCTCAAGGATGACATGTTTGGTTGACCAAACTCAGTTACATTGAGATCTGCGGTCGACCGAACCTCCCTGGGTCAATAAGTTGACCGCTCGGTCAACCGACTAGAAACATATAGGCAACATCCTGGTCGACCAAACCCCTACGTGAGAATTTCTAATCGTCCAGTCGATTGAACCTCCTAGTTCAAAATGATCTGGTCGACCGAACCGCACAGATTTGAAAAATCGCTTTTCAAACCGTCAAGTATGGTCAACCATCTTTCTAGTTCAAAATTCTCCCGGTTGACCGAACCCACACACTCGGTCAACCAAACCTTAAGTACAGTCGACAGGTGCTCTCGAGTCGGCGAATTTTACCGAGGTTAAAAACATTGTTAGTTTTATTAACCTCGCTTAAAATTTTTCAAAAATGACTAATATGTCCTAAACGGTTATAATTTTGGGAAATTCTATATATACCTCCTCGTTTTCAAAAATTAGGGACTCATTAGCAAACTCAATAAAAATCCTCTGAAACTCAAAAATTTCTACTCCTATTTTTAAGCATCTTACACTCATTCTTACTCACTTTTATTGCTAAAATTACTTTGTAAGTGTGCTTGAGTGTTCTTCTCATTAGGCTTAAGCTCTCTCTTGTTCTTATTGATTGAGATTATTTTATTAGAGAGCAAAACTTCAAGTGTTTCTAGGAGACTTTATTAATCAGTCTTCCTTAGGAATACTTCATTAAGCTTTGGGGTCTTGCATTGTCATTGCAATACTCAAGGAGTTCACATTGTGTTTTGGTTGCTAAAAATATTTTACAAATCATTTTAAAACATATCTCTTGTGCTTATCTTTGAGAAATACATTTTGAGATATTTGCTTGAGTGCTAAAAAATCTTTGTTGCTATATCTTTTGATTGATATCATCATCTTGACACAAAGATTAAATAATTTTTTACAAATCATTTTTGAATATCTCTTGTGGTTTATTTTGAGAAAAACATTTGTTGAGATATTTGAAGTGTACTTGTGATCTTTGTTGTTGTATTGTGATTGAGACATTATTTTGACACAAAGATCCTATCACTTACACTCTCACGTATTGATTGCAATATTTGCATAAATTTTTGAGAGTAGACACTAAGACCACATTGAGCTTATCTTATCATATCATTCAGTAGTGTATTGATTACATTGGTATATAATCTACTTAGTTGAGAAGCATATTGGTTGTACGCAAATTTTATTGTAAATTTGATGCATTCCAGGTGTGGCCTGAGGGGGTGGTAATCTAGCCTGGAAGGATTGTGTAGGTTGAGGTCAACCCAGATTTAATTTGACCTGGTTGTAAAGGTTGAGGTCAGTCTTGTAATAATTGACCTGGTTGTTTATGTAACGACCCAAAAAATTTTGACTATTAAAAAAATAAGAAGGATAATAAGGGAAAATTGTAAGGAGAAGAAAAGGGAAAAGAAATATTAAAAGGAAATAAACAGGCGCTTATCGACGAGTTGGACTTTCTCATCGACAATCAACCTACAGAGCCTCGTTGTCAAGTATGCTTGTCTCGTCGATGAGGGTTTACCGAGAGAGGGTTTTGAATACCTGAATTTCGTTGACGAGCTCCCGGTCTCGTCCATGAGTGGTGTTCTTGGGCTCGTCGACGAGGCCACATGGCAAGTTGCTTATAAATAGGGAGAAATCATATTTTCAGTGAGAATTTCATTTCTCCTTCTGTTTCTCTCTCTACCCACAACTTCTCTACCTTCTCTCTTTGATTTCGGGAAGAATTTAGCTCAATTTGATGATCGAAAGCTACCACGAGACTCCTGCGAAGATTCTATGCAATATGGGCGGAGCGGATTTTTGATTTGAGAAGTTTGGGAAACATCTCAAAACCAGGGTAAGTGTGTTATTTTAGAAATTTCTTAAAAAATATTGTTATTTGGAGCCTACGAAGTATTATATGAGTATTTTCTAAGATTTGAAGAAGTTGAGATTTTTAGAATACAGGGTCTCGTTTTATTTGGATTTGAGCAGGAATTTCGAGGAGCAGGTAAGGGGAAATATTTTATAATAACTTTTTAATAATTTTAAAAGGCTAATTTCGAGTATAATTTCTACATATTCAGGTATAATTTTTTGAAACATGCTGATATTGAAGATACTAATTATACATATATATATATATATAGATATATTATATAGGTAAAAATCATGTGGTTAAAACCATTATTGTTAATTAAATGATTGTGAGCATTGTGAAATGATGAATCATTGAGATTGTGAGTAATGTTTGTCTGTGACTTCTGCCTGGTTGATTATACTAGTTGAATGTTGATATTGATGTTGTGTATATTGTGGTAGAAATGTGGATGTGTGGAATGATTAGTTGTTGTTGACTTGTATTGTGGTTCATGAAAATTACAATATAGCGTTGGCAGTGGTATGAGGAGGTTGTTATATCATACCTAGTATAACCGTCTTATAACGTTGGTAGTGGTATGAAGAGGTCATTATATGGGTGTTTATATTGGGAGGTAAACATTGGCAGTGGTATGAGGAGGTCGTTTACCCATTTACTATGAACGGAGTGTTTATTTTGTAACCTATATGGTTTGATTAGTCCTGTGTGGACATATATGTTGTGTGATTGGTTTGTCCTTTGTGGACCGTGTAATCTGTGTGATTGGTTAGTCCTGTGTGGACATGAATGTTGTATGCTAAGCAACACAAGAGAGAATAGAGAAGAGAAGCTTAACGCAACGATGTTAACGTCGTTCGGCATAGCGCCTACGTCCACGCCTTGAAACCAACTCAAGGATTCCCCAAATCCACTATGTGATTTGGGAAAGAGAGAGTGAGACCAAGTTTTTACAAGGTTCGTGTTAGAATTGGTGTATTCCCAAGAGGGGGGGTGAATTGGAATTTTAAACTTTTCTCCTAGGTTGAGCTAGATGTTAGCAGAATATTATAACTTAGGGTCTTTCTATGTAGTTCCAAATATGCCGATAAATATAATATATAGAAATTTAAATCAAGCGCATCATTCACATAATAACATACACGTGCTGTAAATATAAAGTGCGGAAATATGAACAAACACACGATATGTTATCGGGGTTCGGCCAACTGTGCCTACGTCCCCGTCTCTAGCTCGCAAGTCCAAGGATTCTACTAATAGCTCACTTAAGGATGGAGCGGCACCAATTACAACTAGGTCAATTAGCGAGGCTGACCTCAACCTACACGCCTTAACAGGATGGCGTACCTAGCTTTCCTAATCGGGTCTAAGGCAATCCGGGACTATTTCACAGGGCTAGTCTCCCTCTTCAGGACCGTGCCTGGAAATACAACAGTATTTAAAATACAATCAAATGGTACAGTGATTACGCTTTCATGTAAAGCAAATGTGTACCCAGATACGCTCAATCACATACACTACAAGATGATTTAATATGTAAGCTCAGTGTGGTCTAATATTTTAACTCTTAAAATATTTGCTATCTGTGCAATGAGTAAGTGAGAGTGTCAACCAGTATGATCTTTGTATCACAATATGTGTTCAATCTAATAGCTCACACAAAGATACTAGTCAAACAATATATATGTATTATTTCAATCAGCAGATTTTCTCAATCGTATGATGCTCTAGTAATGTATATGTTTGGTTTGCAAATAGATATTCAATCTTTGTATTCAGCAAAGGATATGTAAGTTAATGAATATTGCAGCAAAGATCAATATCACAAGCACAAATATCTTTTCACAAATATCTCAAGATAAATCACGCAAGATATTTGAGTAGGTTTTGAAAATGTTTTTGCAACCCAAAGACAAATACAAACTTCCTAAAATATTACAACACAAATACAATACTCAAAAGCTTAAAGCAAGTCTTCTTAGGATAGGCTTATTAGCAAAAGCCCCCTAAGAACACTTAGGTTTAGCTTTCGTAAAAATCAAATCAATCTAATCAGAATAGGAGAGCAAACCTTTCTAATCAAACACCCAATCAACTTACAGAGAGTTTGAGCAATAAGAAAAGGTAAGTGTGAGTGGTTTTGGTATGAAAATGAGTATTATGGGTTTTTGGATTTTCAAAGAATTTTCCCTAACCAATTTGCTAATCTATTGCTAATGATCCCAAATGAAGGGGAATTTATAGACACCCCATGAAATATAACCGCTGGGGACTTATTGGGAATTATTAGAAAAGTTTAATGACATTTTAGCAAATTTAACCCTGTTTAAAATATTTTAACCACAGTAAAAAATCAGAGCAACCCGAGAGGTCTGGTCGACCAGAAATCTTTTTGGTCGATCAAAGTTCATATGGTTCGGTCAACCAGGCCATTTTTGAACTGTTCGATCGGTCGACCAAGGGAGGGCGAATTTTTCAATTCGTGTGGTTCGGTCCACTAGAGGAAAATGAACTGAGCCTCTCGGTCGACCAGACCGTTGGGATTTCTCTTCAGGACTCTCGATCGACCAGGTAGTTGGTATGCAATTTTGGCTCGGTCGACCAGGTAGTCAAATGTTTGACTCCTAGGAGGATCGGTCGATCGGGTGTTTTTGAACTAACTTGATTCGGTCGACTAGGGCAAAATGAACAGCCTAGGTCGGTCGATCGAAAGTGCACAAAGTGTGCATTTTGGTCATGTTTTGATACACAAACACCCTAATCAAGTGCCTAACATTCATGAGTACAAAGGTGAGTGTCCTAGGGTCATTTCTGAGTCCTTTCGAAGACATCGAAAAAATCCGGCATCGGTCGACCCAAACCTTAAGGTTATTCGTATTAAGCTTACGTATTTAACCATGCATATGAGGTGTGTGATTATTACATACAAAAACCCCTAATTACTATTACAGATCCTTTACATGAATGAATTATAATAGAACATGAGAAATAGGGTCTTCAATAGAAATTTGGTCTTTAAGCTTCGCTCTCTTCATGTGCATTATGATCTAGACAATTGAGGTTCCTGCACATAATCTCAAACACCCATTAGATATATAATGAGTATTTGTCATAATCAAAACCAAGCTTGACCTATAAGGTCAATAGTTCGGCTTATACCCAACCTACGTCCTTGCCTTTGGCAAACCACCAAAGGGTTCACTAAAATCAATTCTTTTGCTAGGCAGAACAACACCGTTTACACACTCCTTCAGTAGGCTGGAGCCCGCCTCTCCAAGTGATATCCCCTCACTCGATCACTCCTTCAAATAGGCGAAAGCAGGACCTCTCTAAGGGATATCCCCTCGCTTAGCCAACGCTGCAATCACCTTAAAACATCAAAGAATTACAAGAAATACAAGATACAATCTGCGTATAAGTATACTCTCACAAAGAGCAAGTTAGTACAATTTCAGCATTATGTACTTCAAGAAATTAAATACCAATATGAAATAGAATTGAAGCTCAAGTGTAGAATTCACCAAGGGTTCTTTAGTGATTGAGAAGACTCAGTATGAGAACCTTAGGTGATGTTTCAGCAGCAATTCAGATGATTTCCCCCAGCAAGAGTGTGAGCAATAGAGAACTTTGAGAGATATTGAGAGATTTAATGCAAGTATGTTGTGTATTTTCTTGTGTGTTAATTTCTTGGGATTAAGGTAGTATTTATAAGCTTTTTAGAATTAGTTTCCTTGTTCCCCAAGTTATTTGGAGTGTCCACCAAGTTTTTATAATGTTCATAATTGAAAAATTAATTTTTAAAATTTTCCCGTTGGAGTTTAAAAATATGAAATTTCAAGGAGTTAGTCGGCTAGACAGGCGATTGCGTAGTATATTTCCACAGGGTCAGTCGGCTGGACAGGTGGTTGACACCCTTCTGTCTGCCAGAAATTAAAATCAAGAAATTGTTAGTCGGCTAGCTCGACACAGTTCAAAATGGGTCAGTTGGCTGAGTAAACCTAGTGCTTTGGTTAGTCGAATGACCAGTCCACTTTCTGGTTTTTCATTTTTAATTTTTCAAAATTAGTTTTGCTCTTTGATTTGATTTTTCATAAAACATTTTCTGCGGTTTTAAAATTGGTCTCTAAGTCCATGTATTTCCCCTAAAAAGCTTCAACAGTATTTCAAAAGATATTTAAACATCAAAACACTTACATAAAGACTTCTAAGCCATTTGTCATTTTTAAACACTTAAGTCTTCATGCTTTGATCTGCTACTTGTCTTCAAGCTTTAAAATACTTTGAGTTTTTCATCGAGTTCTCTTTAATATCCATGCTCTCATAATCTTCAAGTTTTAGTCTTTGAATTCATATCATTTAAGTTGCATATGATTATCCTTCTTTGAAGTATAAGCTTTTAACACATTCTCTTTCTTAAACCTTGAAATATCATTATTCAACAAATATGTTAAGTTTCATTTGTTTGTTAGCATCAAAATAAGATGTTAAGCCTTGTAAGGCCAACATGGTCTATGAAATTTTTTTTTGGGTGGCAAAATTTGTTTTGATAATATATGCTTTGTTTGGATATATGGTATGAACATCTTAAGCATAACATTATCTATCCTATACATGAATATGATTTCTGCACATACTCACCTCACCACCATGGACTCAAATATTAAGGGGGAGAAATTAGTTTAGATAAATAGATTGCACCTCTCTTTTTGATACTTATCAAAGGGGGAGAAGTTCCGTGGTGTTAGGAAGAAAGGTATGTAGAGGAGAATTGCATAATAAAGCTCCAATGGATATGAATGTCTTTATTACGACTTATATGTATAAAGTAAGGGGGAGTAAAGTTTAGATATGCATACAGTAAGGGGAGCATATTTTTAGTCTTATTTAAGAATATGCATAATTTGAGGGGGAGCTTGAAAATATATCCTATGAAGAACACCAATGGTTTTCCATCATCAAAAAGGGAGAGAGTCTTAGCCTTAGAGGCTACTTGAGTTTAATTGTCTTGTTTTGATGATAACGACCCATTAGTGGTTCTAGGTGAACTAATCTTTGCATATTAAGCTATGGTAAGTATAAACAAAAATGCAAAGATTATGTAAAATAGTAATAGGTTAGACATCATCAAAAAAGGGAGATTGTTAGCCCTGGGGGTTACATAATCATGGTTTATATGTTTTGATAATATTAACCTATATGTTGTTCCTAGTGTTTTCCATCTTTCTAGATCATTTTTAGTACAGGTTCCAATGACAAATACATGAAGTACTGGATCGAAGGGAAAAAGATCAGACTGAGTAAACGTTCAGAAGGAAAGATCAAAAGGACACTCACTCGAAAAGGACCCAAGCACAACCAAAGAAAGCTTTTTGTTTAAATATATGTAATGGGTGTGTGTTTGAGGTAGTTCATTTTGTAACTCTTGCAAGTTTGGTTCTTGCATAATTTCTAAGCAAGAGTTGAGAAATTTGCACATGCAGACTAGGACACATGGATTTATAGGATTTCACTAAACTCACAAACTCAACATTCATAGTTTTCAAATATAAAACAAAGAGTTTGTCAAAAGAATCCTAAACTCAAACATGTTTTCAAAGGGACAAGTTTTCAAACATTTTGGTTTTATAAACATTTTCATACTTAGTCCCGATTGTGTCAAAATGAGCTTTATGTCCTAAAGTCCCAAAAAAGTAAAATATACTTTTTTTATAAAGGACATACTAAGCATATAAGATATCAAATGAACTTTCAAATGTGTTTTCATAAACAAGATATCTTATATTCAAAGTGAAACTCATAAGGAAAAGTTTTAAATCATTTATTTACAAACTTGGTCATGGTTGATTTTAAAACCTCAATTATGCACCGATCAAATTTTCTGAACACCCTTCGGTATTTAGGGCATAACTTTTGTTAGGAAAGTCCAAAAAGGACGATCTTGTTATCTATGGAAAGTTAAGAAAAAAATCCCACAACTTTCATGTTAATGACTTTTTCTGATTTAGGTCACTTGTCAACGAGAGCAGGGCACTCGCCGACTAGTGACTCGTCGACGAGTGGGGATGGACTAGTCAACGAGACGCATCGTGAACAGCATAATAACAACTAGAAAATGGCTAGTTTCTTTTGGTATTTTCTCCCAACGGTCCAATAATGGCTAGTAAGGGTTTTTGCTTATAAATACAAGTTCATAGACTTGTTTTGTATGTTTTTGGTGATTTATACAAGTTCATAGTGAAAAATAACATTTTATACAAAACCTAGTACCTTGCATCTGAGTTCATATTCACGTGCTCAATTCTCTCTTACTCATTTATTGTGTTTGATTCAATCTTTGAGAGAATAGTGTGGAGCATCTTATTGTAAGGTTCTTTGTGAACCATTGTTGGAGGTTCTTTGTGAACCGAAGGCTCTTGGTGAGCACGGTAGGGATTTGTTCCCAAGTGTAGGTGTAACGCCCCGAACCCTTATATCCGAGTCTAGCGCGTTATACCTGATAAAATCCCTGATAATCCATAATCCATGATATATATGCAGCGGAAAACATAACCATAATCTCCATATAACATAATACCAGACTTTACTAATTCTAACTACCAACCATAATAAATTAATCATCCACCAGTATTCAAATATATACATGTCTCCAAAACATTATCCACTAATACCAGTATGTTTCACAACTATCCTTTCATAACTAACTTAAAACATAAAGACATAAAACATAAAATATACATATCAAAATTAACATAAAAATATACCCTTTTTCTTATATCTTCCAAAAATGTTATAAAATCTCAAGTTCTCAAAGCTTGATCTTGAGAAATCCTCTAAAAAAAAAAAAAATGAATTCATATTCGGGTGAGACACATCTCAGTAAGGGAAGAAACAATATATTAAAACAGTGTGTGGCCAACATGAGTTAAATAGATATCATTTTATTTCATTTGCAAATCATCATATAACATTGAAATCGTTTTCTGAACCTAAACAATCACATGCAAATATTTAACCCACAAGATTACCTGAGGATAGGGGTGATTACCTGCCCATACAAGTAGCACCCCTCTGCTCTGATACATTTAGCAACCCGAAAGTCACAATTTAAGCATACCAGGGCGCTCACCTTACTCAGTAAGCCCTCAAGTATTAAACTGATATCCTACTCACGCGTTCAACAATAGTTTACCGACAAAGGCCCTAAGGATAGGGATATCTACCCGCCCATACAAGTAGGTTCCCTTTGCCCTAGTGCGTTATGTACCTACTGCCACATCTGAAGCTACTAGTGCACTCGCCTTACTCAGCAAGCCCTCAGGCGAAAGGTACGCCTCGCCCAATCGTAACATGTTCTACGTACATACATACTTCTATTATTATAATACATCATTCTTTTCTGTCATTATACATTCATGCACATTCATTCTTGTTCATAACTTAACTTTGCATTTCGTTTCACTTTAAGTGACTCTTTCCTATTTACATCATTTACCTTTGTCATTTCATTTCATCGTCATTTCATTGCATAACATTTCATTTTATTACTTCATACTACAACTGGTCTTTAGCCATCATTAGTTAGTTTACGTAGAAACGTGCTAGATCTGCTAACACAACTCCTTTTAGCTGTCATCAGTTAGTCTATACAGAAGTGTGCTAGATCTGCTAACATGACTTTTTTTCAGTTGTCTTACATTTACATGGTTGCATTTAATATACACAAGCAACATTATCCATATCATAATTTATTTTCATTGCTTTACTTACTTAGCTTGCATCTCATACATTTAACATATTATTTGCATAGATTCTTATGCCACACAATTTAACAGTAAAATTCATACATATTCCTGTAAAATAGGTCAACCCACATTTAACATTTAATAACTGAAAATACAATTTTTATTTCTTACATAATTATCTAGAAAATTCCTTCCACTATATTCAGTTCATTTCCACAAATACATAACTAAATAAAAGGTCCAAGGCTCAGAAATCATAGTTTTACATGGTTGGCATTTTAATAATTAACACCAAAACATACATATAATATAACATAAATTATTACCTTTAATTTCATAAAATCTGATTTAATATATAATTTCCCCTTACTAGATTTCTTGAACTACGCCAATAGGGATCCCGAAAAATACCAATGGCGCTCACCCGAATCCTGAATAAAAAATTCCTAACTCCAATAAATTATTCCTGAATAAAATATTATTTAAATATTTTCTAAGGCCATAATTCTTGAATAAATAAATATACCCTTAAATTTAGCCAAATTGCCAAATTTCCCAAATCTCACTCTCACTTTGGAGTAGGGCCTAGAAAATCCCAATTGAAAATTTATCCACGTCAAAATGACGGCAATGACGACTAGGACCCCATGATGGTACCTGATCGTCGATTTAACAGCAAATTTAACCAAAATTTGAGAAATTAGGAAAAAATACCTTTCCCTAGGAGTGGTGCCTACGCCGCTCCCACGACAAATTCGCTTTAGTAGAAATGTCGGTGGCAGAGTTAGAAACCCAATGACACCTTTCGTTTCTCGATCGGTTGAGTATTTGTCAAGAAATGAGAGGAGAGAGAGAGGCAGAGACGGAGGAGTGGATGGACGAGCAAGAGACAGAGAAGAAGAAAATCTGAGAGTCTGAAATCCTGAGGCGTGAACAGGTAAGGTTTGTAATTGAATTGGATTTCAAATTGAAATCCAATTCATTTAATTCTATATTTACATTATTTTATATTTTATATATATATATATATATATATATATATATATATATATATATATATACTTATTACTTCAACAATATATATACCTTATCCTTATATATATATATATATACTCATCATATAATTTACTTAATTAATTCAATTTAATATTAATTAATTACTAATTATTCTTTAATTAATTACTTTATTTTATTTTCATGCTATTTTTTTATTTGTTTATTTAATACCTTAATTTAATAGTGTTTAACCACTTACTTAATTAATAATTTTAATTAATTATTTAAATTTTTTTTTTGGTTGATTACAGTAGGATTTGGTACCTGAGTTGTAAGGTTTGCTTCACCCATGAAGGAGTATTTAGTAGATTGTGAAATCCTTGGCTTGGTACCGAATCACGTAAAAATAACAGTGTTGATCTTTCTTTACCGTTACTCATTATTTTATGTCTTGTGCTTGATTTACATTTGATATATTGTGATTTAATTGCTTGAATCTTGGCAAGAGCTTTATTTTGTAGAGAAAACCGAAATACGCGAAAAGAGTCCATTCATGCCCCCTTTGGACTATATACTCCCAGGTGGGAAGCTTAACAATTTATTTTTTTGAAAATTTATTTTAAACCATTTAGAATTTTGTGATGTTGGTCAATTGCATCTAATTTAACTATACTAGTTATTGTTGTTGTTGTTCTTATTAGCTATTAATAAAGGAATTATAGAATGTATTTGTCCCTTCATGTGTTCATGTATCTCTTATGTTGATGTTAGACACGTAATGAGTGGGTCCCATTTCTTTTAACATTATGCTTATATTGAGCAGGACTCACTCACTACGTGTGTAGCATCAACACATTAATAGACACATAGACAACATGATGAGGCAAACACATTCTATAATCCCTATTGATGTAATTGTTAAAAGTATCCTTTTATTTGACCATTATGTTGGAGATGTGGCTCATATTGCATGGAACACATGCGTCGGGAAAACATGATGAAGCAAAGTACAAGGAAGATGATTGCAGGAAGAAACCGTCAATTGTTTGGTCGACAATGATCGACTACTTTGGCCTCGAGAGAAAACCATCGACGGTTTCATTCGGCGCAGTTAACAGATTTTTGAATTTGGTGATCAGTAGATTGGGGGATTTGGAGGTTTTTCCTATAGGATTTTCTACATAAGTGTTTTAGATGTATTCTAAGTTTTCTGTACGAATAGGGTTGATATAAAACTATATTTTGTAATCCTTGGTATATGTTTGGCGAATTGATAGTGAAAATCAGTCGTTTGCTCCCGTGGACGTAGGCACATTACCCAACTACGTTAATTCTTGTGTTTTTTTATTTTATTGCTTTCCTTTATTCTCATTGTGAATACTTGTTCTGTATATTCATCGTTGGTTGCTTGCATTACTTGTTCTGATTTGATTTGTTTGTTACCATTGTGCATTGGTATTTAGGCCACTCTGCACAACACATTATGCCTATATTATAAATAGTATTGTTTTTAATAGGTTTCTTATCGTAAAAGCTATTTTATTTTGTGAAAGAATGCTCTATATCTATTTCATTCCTATATTTCAACAACCCATCCACTAGCAATTTCCCATTTACCCTTGATTAATGCCAACAACTCCTCGCCATGCTCAACACTACTACTCAATCATCATTTATAGCCAATCACATAGGTAATATTGCATCATCCTTATCAGGTAAACCACCCCTCCTCTCTCCTAAAACACTTTGGATCCTGGATAGTGGAGCCACCAATCATATGTTGTGTTCTCCCTCTAATTTAACCTACTCCATTCCTGTTCATGGTCGTACTGTACGACTCCTTAGTGGCTCTTATGCTGTGGTAACTCATATTGGGTCTATCGTTTTCTCTTCCTCCCTCATTTTGAAGAATGTCCTTTGTGTCCCTTCCTTTCATTTTAACCTTATTTCCGTTTGTATGTTATGCCACACTCTTAATTGTCTAGTCATTTTTTCTGCTCATATGTGCCTAATTCAAGACCTACGCTCGATGAGGATGATTGGACTGGGCACTAAAATGGATGGCTTGTACTACTACACCAGAACAAATCTTGCTCGTTGTCAAGTGGCTACATCAAATTCCCAACTTTGGCATCACTAACTTGGCCATTTATCCAATAAAGTTTTGTCTTTACTTTCCAAAAATGTTTGTGGAATTTGTTTCAATTATGAACCATGTTATATTTGCCTATTGGCTAAACAAACCCATCTTGAATTTCCTTCTAGTTCAATTTCTTCTCTTACACCTTTTCATTTAATACATGTACACATTTTGGGGGGTTACAGTGTCCCATCACTCAATGGGGCTCAAATTTTCTGACCATTGTCGATGATTACACCAGACGTACTTGGGTATACTTAATGTGTCATAAGTCAGATACTCGACATCTTCTTCTTTCTTTTATTCGGCTCATTCAAAACCAACATTCCAATACGATCAAAATTGTCCGTAGTGATAATGGGCCAAAATTTGACATTTCCTCCTTCTATTCAGAAAAAGGCATCATTCACCAAACGAGTTGCGTATCCACTCCTTAACAAAATAGAGTTGTGAAACCTAAACATCATCATCTTTTAAATGTTTCTCAAGCCTTTTTTTTTTTTTCAGGCCAATATGCCTAAACATTTTTGGGGTCATGTTTTTCTCACTGCAATTTAGTTGATTAATGCAACACCCACTCCTATTTTGGATGGGAAATCTCCCTATGAGAAGCTATACAATACCCCACCTAAATACAACCATCTTCGAGTCTTTGGATGTCTTTGTTATGCCTCCACTCACTTTCACCATCCCTCCAAATTTGATCCCCGAGCAACCCGTTGTGTCTTCCATGTCTACCCATATGGCCAAAAAGGTTATGAGTTGTGCAATCTTGCAACTCACCAAACCTTTGTATCATGTGATGTAGTATTTTACGAGGATCAATTTCCTTTTAGCCAAACTACCTCAGAGTCTCCCTTTACTGGTTTATTTCATCCCATTGACTCTCCAGATTTTCTTTCTGAACCCTCTACCCAGCCACATACTTCCCCACCTAATGATGTTCCCCTTTCTCCTACCCCACCTGTCAAAGTTAGGTGATCCAAACATCAGATTTAGCCACTTGCCTACTTACAAGATTTTAATGTTGAACAAGCACTCCCGTCTCGACCTATCCCACCATCTGACTCAACGTTGGTCCGCTCCTCAGGTACTATTTATCCTCTCTCTAATTTTATTTCTTATTATTCTCTTTCTCCTACACACCATGCCTTCACCACTGCCATCTCCCTTGCAAAAGAACCCAAGTCATTCTTGCTGGCTATGCAGGATCCTAAGTGGTGTGATGCCATGCGTGCTAAGATTATTTATGCCTTGGAAGCCAACCATAGTTGGACTTTGACTCCTCTTCCACCCCACAAGGAACCCATTGGTTGCAAATGGGTATACAAAATCAAACACAATCTAGATGGTTCTGTGGAATGTTATAAGGCTCATCTTGTTGCTAAAGGCTATAATCAGAAGGAAGGTATCGATTACTCTGAAACCTTTGCTCCTGTTGCAAAAATGGTTACTATTCACACTGTTCTCGCCCTTGTTGCTGCACAAAATTGGCATCTCCATCAGCAGTGATCCAAAAAATTAAAATTAAAAAATAAATAAAAAAATAATTAAAATAATTAAATAAATTTAAATTAAATTTTTTTAAAAAATTAATTTAATTAATTAAATAAATATTTATTATTATTAATTATATAATATAATATTATATATATATATATATATATAACACTAAACCTCTTGAAGGTTATCCTTAAGGAGGTATTCCTCCATAAGGCCCCTCGATTTTTTTTTCTTGCGCCCCAGTTGCTTCTTCTTCTCCGTCTCTTCTCTTCTCATCTCAATTTCTCGACGGATTTGCTGTGAATCGGAAAATGGAAGGTGTCATTGGATTCCTAACTCTGCCACTGACATTTCTACTGGAGCAGATTTTTCGTGGGAACGACTTAGGCACTACTCCTAGGGAAACGTAATTTTTCCTCATTTTCCCAATTTTGCTTTAAATATGTCGTTAAATTGACGATTAGGCAGTACTACGTGATTCTAGTCGCGATTGTCATCATTTTTGTGTAGGTAAACTTCCAATTGGGGTTTTCTAGGCCCCACTCTAAAGCGAGAGTGAGATTTGAGAAATTTGGCAAATTGGTTATATTTGCGGGTATAACTATTTATTTGAGAATTACAGTTCTAAGAAATATTTAAATAGTATTTTATTTAGGAATAATTTAATAGAATTAAGGTTTCTGAATCAAGGTCCAGGTGAGCACCACAGGAATCTGTGTGGGATTCCTGTCAGTGTAGTTTAAGAATTCGGGTAAGGGGAAATTATATATTAAATCAGATTTTATAAAATTAAAGGTAATACTTTATGTTATATTATATGTATGTTTTGGTGTGAATTATTAAAATGTCAACCATGTAAAACTATGATTTCTAAGCCTAGGACCACTTATTTAGTTATGTATTTGTGAAAATGAACTGAAGAAAGTGAAAGGAATTTTCTGGATAATTATGTAAGAAAGAAATTGTATTTTCAGTAATTAAATGCTAAATATGGGTTGGCCTATTTTATAGGAATATGTATGAATTTTACTGTTAAATTGTGTGACATAAGATTCTGTGCAAATATATGTTAACTGTATGAGATGCAGACTAAGTAAGTAAAGTATTGAGAATAAAATATGATGTAGATAATGTTGCATGTGTATGTTAAATGCAACCATATAAATGTAAGACAGCTAAAAGACAGTCATGTTAGCAGATTCTAGCGCATTTTTATGTGGACTAACTGTTAACAGATTCTAGCACATTTCTATGTGGACTAACTGATAATGGCTAAAGACCAACTGTAGTACGAAGGAATGAAATAAAAACGTTATGCAATGGAATGACAATGTAATGAAATGAAATTTGAAACGTGAACGATACAAATGGGAAAGAGTCACTTAAAGTGAAATGCAATGCCATGTTAAGCTATGAACATGAATGGATGTGTACGATTAAATAAAGACAGAAAAAATGATGTATTATGATATTAGAAGTACTTATGTGCGTAGAATGTGCTATGATTTGGGTGGGACATACTCTTCGCCTGAGGGTTTGTTGAGAAAGGCGAGTGCACTAGTAGCTTCAGATGTGGCACTAGTTGCATAACGTACTAGGACAAAGGGAACCTACTTGTATAGGCGGGTAGATTTCCCTATCCTTAGGGCCTTTGCCGGTAAACAATTGTTGAATGGTGTGAGTGCAAGATCAATTTAATACTTGAGGGCTTGCTGAGTAAGGTGAGTGCTCTGGTATACTTCAGTAGTGACCTTCGAGTTACCTAAGTATCAGAGTAAAGGGGTGCTACTTGTATGGGCGGGTAATCACCTCTATCCTTGGGTAATCTCGTGAGTTAAACCTTTGCATGTGATTGTTTAAATTTGGAGAATGATTTCAATGTTTATGAAAATGCTTTACAAATGTTATTAAAATGATATCTATATACCTCATGTTAGCCACACGCTGTGTTTAATATGTATGTTTCTTCCCTTACTGAAATGTATTTCACCCAAATATGAATTTATCTTTTTCAAGATTTCCTCGAGATCGAACTTTGAGAGCACGAGGTTTTTATAGCATTATTGGGAAATAGAAAAAGAAAAGGGTATATTTCTATGTTAATTTTGGGGAATGTAAATATTTATGTTTTATGTCTTTATGTTTTAAAGCTGTTGAGAAAGGAATGATTGTGAAAATACTGGAATGTTTGGAGAGGTATGTATTTATGGTAATGCAGGTGTTGGATGGATAGTATGTATGTTATATAGGGTTAGTAAACTTTGGTATTACGAAATTATGGTGTTATAGGATTATGTTGTATGAAGATTTTGTTTATATTTTTCGCTGCGTATATGTTGACTTACGAATTATCGGGGATTTTATCAAGTATAACGCACCGGACCCGGGTTTAAGGGTTTGGGGCATTACACCATCAACTTGATGTCAACAATTCCTTCCTACATGGAGACCTTAATGAAGGCGTCTACATGCACCTTCCTCCTAGTTTTGGACGAAAGGGGGAGAACCAAATCTACAAGCTTAACAAATCTCTGTACGACCTCAAACAAGCCTCTAGATAATGTTATGCCAAGCTTTCTTCCACTCTCATTAGTTCAGGATATAATAGTCTAAAATCGATTACTTCATATTCGTTTGATCCTACAAAAATAGTTTTACAATTGTCTTGATATATGTAGACGACATCATCTTGGCATGAAACAACTTGGAGCAGATTGATGCACTCAATAAATACTTGGGAGAATGTTGTAAACTCAAAGATCATGGCATTCTAAAATATTTTTTGAGTATAGAAGTGGCTCTCTCAAAAACTGGCATCCTTTTTTCACAAAGGAAATATGCCTTAGAGATACTTAAGGAAACTGGATTTCTTGGTGCTAAACTAGGAAATCTACCCACGGAGCCAAATCTGGCTCTTAGTGAGACTAATGGAGAACCACTTTCAGATCCATCTTCATATCGACAATTGGTTAGGAAGCTGATATTTTTGACCATCACAAGGCTAGACTTAGCATATGTTATACACATTCTGAGTCAATTCATGGACAAACCTCAAACATCTCACTTGGATGTGGCACATCGAGTCTTACGATATCTGAAACAATCATCTGGACAAGGAATTTTCCTATCAACTTCTTGTAATGTTCAATTGCATGCATTTTGTGATGCAGATTGGGTTTGATGTAGAGAAACTCGACGATTAGTCACCGAACACTATATTCTACTTGGAAAATCACCAATTTCTTGGAAGATCAAAAATAAAACAAAAATTTCACGATCCTCGGCTAAAGTAGAGTATCTATCCATGGCATCAACGTGTTGTGAGATTACTTGGTTAAAGCAACTTCTGACAGATCTCCAGATAGCAAATCCACAACCAGTCAAGTAATATTGTGATAACAAAGAAGCTATCCACATTGCATCGAATCCAATACTCCATAAACAAACAAAGCATATAGAGATCGATTGTCATCTCATTCGAGAGAAACTCTAGAACCAAGTCATTCAAACCATTCACATACTTACAAGTCAACAGCGAGCATATCTATTTACCAAAACTCTTGGACCTACTCAATTTAACCATCTATTGAACAAGTTGATTGTCATTAATATCCACTCCAACTTGAGGGGGAGTGTTAAGGATATGGGAAATTTGGCATTAAAGATTAATGAGAGAGAATCACTCTTGAGATTGGTCAAAGAAGCAAATAAGGGCTGATTTGTTGAGATTGATATTATTGATTGATTTGTTTTGATAATAGGTAAGTGATTAGGCTAAATTGGTGTAATTTGTCTGTAGAGAATGTGTATAAATAGGAGTCTCTATATAGTGTAATCTTCACATCGAGAAATACACAATTCTCAATTTTTCTTCTCTCTATGTCTTCCCAATATAAATTTCTAGACTCTAAATTTCTTCATATTTTAGAAACCAAACATAGCATAGGTTTTGAACAAAACCCCTTTATGGGAGTGTCAAATGCATAGTGTAATTGATTCCTTAATCTCCAATCAATATAATCAAAGACTCTTTTCAAATCAATATTAAAAATAGATTAGAAGATTCCAAGTTTAGATGGTAACTATGAAGAAGTTCTAGTGTTAAAATGATATTGTTTTGAACACATATCTCTCTCATAGGAGTAGTCTAATTTAAACTTATTAGAGAAGCTAATTAATAGAGGACTATTAGCAAAAAAATTTGTAATAAACGTGTAAATAGGACTCGACAATGCAAAAGGCTTGGAGTCAGAAAGGGCAGTTGGATATTTCACTCTAGGAATTGAAAAAGCACAAACATGGTTGCATTTGCTTGGTCTAACAAATTTGGAGTAATTAAAGAATGATCGAGGCAACAATAACATCAGTCTCAATAATATTATAATAGAATTTAAAATTTCTAACATTAAACCATTTGAACGTGGGCTTTATCATTAGAAAAGGAGAAGATAACTCTATTTATTTCATCTTTCCCTATAGGCTTTGAGGCTTTGAGAGAGTAAGCCTGTTTGTATTGCATAAAGAGAAATCCAAAAATTAAGGTTACATTTGATTATAGATATTATTGAACTAAGATGAAATAATGAAAATTTTAGGGATGAAGCAACTTGCAACATATATTCCTCATATGTTTTTTATAATTCATTCAACATGTTAAGAAAGTAATAATAGATATTTCTCATGGTTAAATTTGGGAATAGTTTATTCCTTTTCTATTCCCTTGTCAAATCCAACCTTGTATAACTTTTATAAAATTGAAACAAAAAATTTATTTTTTTGTGATAATTTAAAATTTTAAAATAAAATGAATTTAAAAAAAATTAAACGAACTCTTTATTTTCTACCATTTTAATAGAAACCTCGAGAAATTAAAAAATTAAGCTAAAATTTTAGTTTTTTAAAAAAGAAATAAAAATAAAAAATATTTTCGACCACTGAAAAGGGCTATAATTTTTTATTTTTAAACATTTTCCTAATTTCAAACAGGGTCAATTAGAACAAAATTAAATATGAAAGAATCTTTTTTTTTTTCATGTTCATCGTCAAAGAAAGTAGAAAACCAAAATAGAATGTACAAATAATTACAAAATTTTGGTTTTACACATAACTAGCATTTATTTTTAATTCTAAACTATATTATAACAAAATTTTCATCTTTAATAACATTTGATACAAGAAAAAAATAATAAAAAGCTTCCTTGGGGCAAAAGCCTTGATTCAAATATAGCCCTTAACCATAGTTCGTTTTGGGCAGTCTCTTGGTAGCCAAAAGCCCAGTTAGCTCATAGCAGTCTTTATATTAAACTCCAATCAATAGAATCAAAGGCATTTTTCAAATCAATCTTTAAAGCTAGATTAGGAGATCCCAAGTTTAGATGGTAATTAGGAAGAAGCTCTTTAGCTAAAAGGATAAGTGTTCGATCTAAGTACATCTCCCTCTGGTGGAAGCAGTCTGATTCGGATTTATGAAAGAAGCTAAACTAATAGAAGACTAGTAGCAAGAGTTTTTGTAATGAAGTCATCAATATGACTATAGCAATGCGATAAGTGTAGTGAGTCAATTCATAATTTTAGGCTTAAAAGTAGTGTAGTCTCAAATTAGAATTTATCTTGTATATAATTACCTACTATTCCATGTAATTACCATTGTGAAATAAACATATATTTTTTCTAGATTTTAACACTAACAAGTGGCATCAGAACCAATAGTTTGTAATTCTAGGTGAGCGACATCATAAAAAATAAAAAATAAAAAGTCGACGTTTGAAGCTAATTCTTCTGATGTGCTAACAGTTAGAGGACCAAATGTGTGATTGAAGTCAATAAGGATCATCTAAGCTTGGAATATGGATCTGAATAGGGTCAAGAAGTGGGAAGTGGGATTGGTTTGAAGGCACGTAAGGCGCGGTGGTAAGGCCCACTTGAGCAACCGTTGGAGAGTTGGGCTTACTCCCATAAGGGAAATGGTTTCCATTCAAAGGGGAGTAGTTGGAACTCACAACTGAAGGGGAGATTGTTGAGAGTTTCACTTGTGAGTTTGTCTCACATTAGAAAAATTAAGTGGATGATAGGTGCTTATATAAATGGTTGGACTCAAGATCGACCCAATAAGTTTAACCTTTTGGGTCAATTTGGTATTCACCTATGCGTATCAAGTCTACCCATAAACTCTCCCGATGCTAACAAACACCTCAATAAAATGTTTCCAAATTTGTTAATCAGCATTTCATCATGAAGTTTCAAGCCAAACATCGCATATATAGGTTTTGAACACAGCCCCTTTATTGATCCACTAGGAGCAAGAGAGAAATAAGGAGTCATAGCATATACACTCTTGAATCGTTTACAGATTAAGTTAGTGAGAGTGTCAAAAACGCATGTGAGCAACTGATTCATATTGAACTCCAATAGTAGATCCCAAGTTTAGATGGCAATTAGGACACAGCTCTTTAGCTGAAAGGAAGTTATAAATATGACTACAACAATGCAGTGGGCTTGAAGTTAGAGAAGCTAGCTGGATTTGTCACCTAAGGAACAAGCATAAGCATGGTTGCACTTACTTGCTTTTAAAGCATTTAAAGAAAGACTGGAGGGCGCATGCAGCAATAACATCTGTCTCAATAATATTCCAGCAGAACATAGAAATTTTAGCATTAAACCCATTAGGACGAGGAGCATTGTCGTCAGAAAAGGAGAAGATAGCTGGCTTTTCTTCATCTTTCTCAACTAGCTTTGAGAAAGTAAGCTAAGCTCTTGTTTGAATTGGAGCAGGAGAAATAGAAAGAGGACTATAGGAAATCAAGGTTGCAGGGAACAACATCCTTGTTAGAGGTTCCCATGAGCTGTGTATAGAAAGTAATGAACTCATCATCTCTGATTTCATCACAAGTGGATGACTTTACCCCATCTTTACTAGCAAGAAGTCTATTTTTGACCAAGCTGAAAAAAATAATTACGTTGTGATCTCCCAACTGAATCCAGGAGACTCAAAATTTTTGACCTTAGGCTTCAAAATCTGATAATAAACTTATTGGTTCCTCGAAGCTTCAGTGATGTCAACAGTATTTCAATTTGGGGATAAAATCCTAATTAAGATGAGCTAGATCCACATCCCCTTTTGCACCTTTTAACTCTTTCACTAAACCTAGAGAAATTATTTATGTGAAAAACCCTAGTCTCCTTCTTGAGGTCCTTCATCTTTTTGACAGAGAGTGAGCAATAAACGAATCATTGAGCTGTGGTATCTCCAAACATGCTTAACTATGTCTATAAAATCAGAAAGGTAAGTCCCACAATTCAGGAATTTAAAAGGATCTTTGATATTCTTTTGAAAAAAAGAAAAAAAGTTAGATAGAATTTAATGTAGCTACTACTGGGCAAGGCAATTATCAGACACTCCTGAGGAGAGGAATTCAAAAACACATTTTTAGGGAAACTCTTATTGCAAACATGAGAGGTGAGAACTCTTGTCCAGCTTAGCTTCCTTGATATGAAAACCATATGTCTTCCCTCTTATTGGACACAGTGAAAATTAGAGCATAATAGGGGGAGTCATCCAAAGCAGAAGCCAACAAAAATTCTTGCAAATCTGCGACTCCATTCATGCATGCTTGCATAAGATATTAAGCAATTACACCCTAAACGGCTATTCTCAGTGTTGAAATCGCCAAGAAGCGTCCAAGGAAACTCGCGAAATTTTGTAGAAAGGCCCAAAAGTGCCAGCCAAAAATTTTTCCTATCTTGTGAAGCCAGCTCATAGGGCCATTCGTAATGAGCATGTGTCAAGATAATGAAGGGCCAGGATTAATGGCAAGGGCGTGGGTTCACTGCCTTTCAACTGGAGGAGTTAGAACCTCTTCCAAATTGAAATACCACACTCAGTAAATATTAGGACGGCATGGCTAAAATTAAAAGCAAGAAAGGAAGATCATCTTTTTATTTGTGTTGTTTGGTGGGAAAACAACATCCACAAGCAAAGATACAATATCATGACAGATACTAGAGAGCCAAGGCAAAAACATTAACAAAGTATTCGCTGATCCACACTAAATTTGTTTGTATTGTTATATGCTCTCTTTCAACTTGCCACGAGTAGAGACCTTCTTCATGTGCAAACAAAAATCTTTGTTCTTGAAATCCTTGAGCAGCAACGAGCCATCCACCATTGAGATCAAGAACTTCAGTGTCTCACTGATTAGACTCATTTCTAACTTGACCTTGTTTTTCACAGGCAAACACGTATTCTTCACCTTACCTTAATTTTCACTCACAAGATGAAGTTGAATATAAGGCAATATAGCATATATATACTTGGGTTACATGAAAACTTTGAAATCCATATTTATTGTTCATATTTCAAACATTATTTTTCCATTGATGATGTTCTAAAAAAAAAATACTTTTTTAGTCATTTTATTTCATAATAGCTATTTCCTTGTTAGTCGTCAACATGTGTTTATCATCAAATTTTCTATTTTGAGTCCTCCAAATAATGTTGTGAGTTAAAAACTTCAATATGCTTTCTTTATTTTATCATCTTGGAGAAGATTTATTTGGAGTATTATAAAATTAGTCCATATATTTATAGTTTTAAATTATTATATTTCTTCATATTTCCTTATATAAAGCAAATGTGTTGGCCAAGTAAACATCTCAATAAAATGTTTCCAAATTTGTTAATCAGCATTTGATGAAGTTTCTTTAAAATTCTTCTAGTAATTAATTTGTTATTTTCTTTGCTTATTTTGATTTTCTCCATTTTGTATGTCCGAGGGAGAGAATGAAAAGTATGTGCGTGTCATAGAGAGGGAGAGATTCTTAAGGCCCAATCAAGATGAATTTAGTTTAATTTTTGAAGCTGATTTGCAGTTTTCATTTATGATTTTTCTTGCACTATTTTTTACAATGATACCAAACAATCCCTTAGTAATTCCTTTCTCATAATTTGGAGAACATTTTCCTCAAGATACTTTCTATAAATAATTAATACATTTAAATTATATCAAGCACGCATTTTCCAACTAATTAAAAACTTGGTTCATAAGTTTTCAAAAATTTCAATGGCGTTATCAAAGAATTTTAGCTAGAGTTTAATATTTTTAAATAATTAATAAAAGGCGCATGTTCACCTCTTGAAATTTACAAGTAAATGTTTTTCAAAATTTTAAGGATTAATATATATATATATATATATATATATATATATATATATATCATTGTGTTTGTATTAATGAATATAGATGGAAATTATTCCTAATTTTGGTGCCACTCAATTATCATTTTAAGTACCAATTAAGTCCATAAAATGCATGATAATATAGTTGAATATTTAGACCTATGATGCCTTACATGAGAGCATGCCTTTTATGTGAATACATTTTTGTATACTTATCCCAGTATTAATGCCCAACAAAAATAAGATTTAATTATTACACTAGAGATTTATTTTTTGAAAACCTTTTTAAACCATTTAGAATTTGTGATGTTGGTCAATTGTATTTAACTTAACAATGACGGGTATTGTTATTGTTGTTGTTTGTATTAGCTATTGATGGAAAAATTATAGAATGTGTCTGTCCTTTCACGCGTCAATGCGTCTTTTGTGTTGATATCAATCCCGTATTGAGCAAGTCTCACTTCTTTTAAGATCATGTTTATCACGAGTGGAACCCACTCACTATGTGTCTGTCATCAACACAATAGGCACAGGATAGCTTAGAGGATAGACACATTTTATAATTTCCCCTATTGATGTAATTTTTAAAGTATCATTTTTTTTTACTATTGCACCTTTATTATAAAAGATATTATTTTTAATAGGTGTCTTGTTGTAAGAGTTATTTTCTTTTTTGAAGGAATGACACTATATATATTTCATTTCTAGATTGATTACATTTTAGTAATCAAACATAGCATATATAGATTTTGAACAAGCCCATTTATCCTTTAAGAGCAAAAGAGAAGTAAGGAGTTGTAACACATACACTCTTGAATTTATTTTATAGATTAAGATATAGAGAGCGTGTCAACCGCATCAAAATCAACCATTAAAGCTGGATTATGAGATTCTGAGCATTTCTATGAAAAATTTTAGATGTTTATCGTAAGCTGTAAAATCAAATAAATATTCAACATTAGATGAAATGAATGCTTATATAATTAGGAGTAGGAATTTTATTTATAGTCATTCAACAAAAATGAGCAATATGTTAAACTACACTCCTTTCATGATTTTTTTTAGTTCTCATTTTTAATATTCTTCACTTGATTAGGTTGAGAGTGACTTATCACTCTAACTAAATTTTTGCGAAAAATAATTGTATATTACATGTTTCTTATAATACTCAAGAATGCAAGATATTTCTAAAATATTGTCATTCAAAATTCAGCTCTCCCTTAATATTAAATTTTAAATCCAACTTCACAAGAGAAAAAGATCTTAATCATTCATTTCTCCAGATGATATTACTCATTAGAATTTGTTACCATTATTATTATTCACTAATAAATAACTATTACTATTAATGATAAAATTTGCTATTGGAATAAATTTAATTAGAATATTATTATATATTCTAATACATGTAGAACATTTTTTTTTTTTCAAAAAAACACAAACTTTATTGATATGCTCTTACTTTTGGCAGAGGAATACCGTGATTACAAGACAAACATTAGAAGATTATAGATAAAGAAATTAAAGTCCTCCCAACAACAACACCAACCAACCAACCAAAACAGGACTATAAATCTAAATAATACTAAATAAGAAACAAATCTAAACAGGCCTATCAAAAAAATAATAAAATAAAATAAAATAAAAAAAATAAAAAAATCCAAACCCACCAAACAAAAATCGAGAGGTTGAACTAATGACGAAAGGACGTGAGACCCAACCTATCCATCTGAAGAATACCTAACTTTCAGAGAATATGGTAAAAGATGATGTTCTTCATAGATGACATTGTTTCTCATTTCTCCTTCTTTAGCAAGAAAATCATTCGCACTATTATCTTCCCTATATTTATGGATCACCATGAAATTCATTCCTTCTAACTCCGCCACAAGGTCCTCCCAAAATCCCAAAGATACCACAAGATACATTTACCTTTCCAAAGCCAATCAACAACAATTCGTGAGTCACTTTCACTAATCACATTAAAATAATGAAGTCATTTGCATATTTTTTATTAATTATGTTTAAATTGTAATTAAATAGTGATTGGAAGATCAGCCCTATAAATAGAGTGCTGAGGAATGACACTACAATAGTGAGAAGCTCAGAGAGAGCAGAGAGGAAGAAGGGAGGAAGAGAGGAAGAGAGAGAGAGAGAATTGTAATTTTTTCCGACGATAGTGAATATTTGGTGTGTGCTCTGTGGACTTAGGTCGATATTGACCAAATCACGTTAAAATTTTGGTGTCACTTTGATATGGATGCTCACAGGTTCCTAACATATTACATCATCCTTATCAGGTAAACCACCCCTCCTCTCTTCTGAAACACTTTGGATCCTTGATAGAGGAGCCACCAATCATATGGTGTGCTCTCCCTCTGATTTAACCTACTCTATTCCTATTCATGGTTGTACTATACAACTCCCTAATGGCTCTCATGCTATGGTAACTCATATTGGTTCTATCGTTTTCTCTTTCTCCCTCATTTTGAAGAATGTCCTTTGTGTCCCTTCTTTTCATTTTAACCTTATTTCCGTTCGTATGCTATGCCACACTCTCAATTTTCTAATCATTGTTTTTGCTCATATGTGCCTAATTCAGGACCTACGCTCGATGAGGATGATTGGACTAGGCACTGAAAGGGATGGCTTGTCCTACTTCACCAGAATGAATCTTGCTCATTGTCAGGTGGCTACATCAAATTCCCAACTTTGGCATCGCCGACTTGGCCATTTATCCAATAAAGTTTTGTCTTTACTTTCCAAAAATGTTTGTGGAATTTGTTTCAATTCTAAACCATGTTATATTTGCCTATTGGCTAAACAAACCCTTCTTGAATTTCCTTCTAGTTCAATTTCTTCTCCTACACCTTTTCATTTAATACATGTATACATTTTTTTTGGGGGGGTTACCATGTCCCATCCCTCAATGGGGCTCAATATTTTTTGACCATTGTCGATGATTACACCAGATGTACTTGGGTATACTTAATGCGTCATAAGTCAGATACTCGACACCTTCTTCTTTCTTTTATTCGGCTCATTCAAAACCAACATTCCAATACGATGAAAATTGTCCGTAGTGATAATGGGCCAGAATTTGATGTTTCCTCCTTCTATTCAGAAAAAGGCATTATTCACCAAACGAGTTGCGTATTCACTCCTCAAAAAAATAGAGTTGTGAAATGTAAACATCGTCATCTTTTAAATGTTTCTCAAGCCTTTCTTTTTTAGGTCAATATGTCTAAACATTTTTGGGGTCATGCTTTTCTCACTGCAACTTATTTGATTAATAGAACACCCACTCCTATTTTGGATCGAAAATCTCCCCATGAGAACCTATACAGTACCCCACCTAAATACAACCATCTTCAAGTCTTTGGATATCTTTGTTATGCCTCGACTCACATCCACCATCCCTCCAAACTTGATCCTCGTGCGTGTCTTCCTTGGCTATCTGTAAGGCCAAAAAGGTTATGAGTTGTGCGATCTTGCAACTCACCAAACCTTTGTATCCTGTGATGTAGTATTTTACAAGGATCAATTTCCTTTTAGACAAACTACTTCAAAGTCTCCCTCTGCTGTTTTACCTCATCCCATTGACTCTCTAGATCTTCTTTCTAAACCCTCTACCCAGCCACATACTTCCCCACCTAATGATGTTCCCCTTTCTCCTACCCCACCTATCAAAGTTCAGTATCCAAATGTCAGATTCAGCCACCTGCCTACTTACAAGATTTTCATGTTGAACAAGCACTCCTGTCTCGACCTATCCCACCATCTAACTTAGCGTTGGTCCGTTCCTCAAGTACTACTTATCCTCTCTCTAATTTTATTTCTTATTATTTTCTTTCTTCTACACACCATGCCTTCACCACTGCCATCTCCCTTGCACAAGAACCCAAGTCATTCTTGTTGGCTATACAGGATCCTAAGTGGCGTGATGCCATGCGTGCTAAGATTATTGATGCCTTGGAAGCCAACCATCAAACTTTGAATCCTCTTCCACCCCACAAGAAACCCATTGGTTGCAAATGGGTATACAAAATAAAACACAACCCAGATGGCTTTGTGGAATGTTATAAGGCTCATCTTGTTGCTAAAGGCTATAATCAGAAGGAAGGCATAGATTACTCTGAAACCTTTGCCCTTGCTACAAAAATGGTTACTGTTCTCGCCCTTGCTGCTGCACAAAATTGGCATCTCCATCAACTTGATGTCAACAATTCCTTCCTGTATAGAGACCTCGATGAAGGCGTCTACATGCACCTTGCTCCTGGTTTTGGACAAAAGGGGGAGAACCAAATCTGCAAGCTTAACAAATCTCTATACGGCCTCAAACAAGCCTCCAGATAATGGTATGCCAAGCTTTCTTCCACTCTCATTAGTCCCGAATATAAACACTCTAAAGTCAATTACTTCATATTCGTCCGATCCTACGAAAACAGTTTTACAATTGTCTGGGTATATGTAGACAATATCATCTTGGCATGAAACAACTTGGAACATATTGATGCACTCAAGAAATACTTAGGAGAATGTTTTAAACTCAAAGATCATGGCATTCTAAAATATTTTCTGGGTATAGAAGTGGCTCTCTAAAAAACCGACATCCTTTTATCACAGAGGAAATATGCCTTGGAGATACTTGAGGAAATTGGATTTCTTGTTGCTAAACTAGGAAATCTACCCATGGAGCCAAATCTGGCTCTTAGTGAGACTGATGGAGAACCACTTTCGAATCCATCTTCGTATCGACAATTGGTTGGGAAGCTGATATATTTGACCATCACTAGGCTAGACTTAACATATGTTGTACACATTATGAGTCAATTCATAGAAAAACCTTGAACATCTCACTTGGATGCAGCACGTCGAGTCTTATGATATCTGAAACAATCATATGGATAAGGAATTTTCCTATCAACTTCTTGTAATGTTCAATTGCATGCATTTTGTGATGCAGATTGGGCTCCATGTAGAGATACTCGATGATTAGTCACTGAATATTGTATTCTACTGGGAAAATCACCAGTTCCTTGGAAGACCAAAAATAAAACAACAATTTCATGATCCTCGGCTGAAGTAGAGTATCTATCCATGTCATCAACCTATTGTAAGATTACTTGATTAAAGCAACTTCTGACAGATCTCTAGAGAACACATCCACGACTAGTCAAGTAATATTGTGATAACAAAGCAGCTATCCACAATGCATCGAATCCAGTATTCCATAAACAAACAAAGCACATAGAGATCGATTGTCATCTCATTCGAGAGAAGCTCTAAAACCAAGTCATTCAAACCATTCACATACCTACAAGTCAACAGCCAGCATATCTATTTACCAAAACTCTTGGACCTACTCAATTCAACCATCTATTGAACAAGTTGAGTGTCATTAATATCCACTCCAAATTAAGGGGGAGTGTTAAGGATATGGGAGATTTGACATTAAAGATTAATGAGAGAGAATCACTCTTGAGATTGGTCAAAGAAGCAAATAAGGGTTGATTTGTTGAGATTGATATTATTGATTGATTTGGCTTGATTGTAGGTAAGTGATTAGGCTAAATTGGTGTAATTTGTCTGTAGAGAATTGTTGAAGATTAAACTTGAAGACCGGCAGCCCACCTCCATTGAAGACCGGCAGCCCACCGTTGTGGACATTGGAGATTTGCAGGCAACCTACTCCACCTACCAGCCCACCTCTATTGAAGATTTGCACCCACCATTGTTGATTGTTTGATTTCTATAATTACTATAAATAGCTGAGTTGTGTGTGAGTAAATGTGAGCAATGTGGTGTGTGAGAGAGATTAGCCAGTGAGCCGTGAGAGAGATTTTAATTCCTCTGTATTATTTTCAGATTGAAATATACTTGTTTGGTATTTATCCTCACTGAGTTTCAGTCACAGCCAGTGACTGAGTGCTCCTCTCCACCCATCAGTGGTATCAGAGCGTCCAGGTACGCCGGAATTCACCAAACAGAGGTGAACAGAGAAGAAATTCAAGTTTCTTCTCAGTTTTGAAGTTGCTCCAAATATCAAATTGAGCCTGCCATTGTGCAATTCGATTCAAGACGATTCCAACGGTGAAAATCACGTCTCAAACGGACACAGGGAGAGCTCCCACGCCCCCCCACGCGCCTCCCACGTAAGCACCGTTCTTCCCACGCGCCGGCAAGACTCCGGCGACCGCGACACGCGCCTGCACGCGTCTTCCTCGCCCGATTGGCGAGATCCTACCCGCAAAGCGACCCGCGACCCGGATCCACGACTTGCGACCCGGTCAGCGACCCGCGTGCCAAACCAGCAACCCTGATCCGTGAACGAGATCCGACCCGCTCCCAAGCGCCGACACGCGGCGTGTCCAGAAAGCGCCACGTGGCCTAACGGAACAGTTAACGCCGTTAAGCGGCCGTTAAGTTGAACCGGTTAGTTTAAAAATTCACCAGAATTTCCTATAGCCGGTTCGGTGATTTTTAGACCGGTTCTTTGCAAACCAAAACCGGTTCTTAAGGTTTTTCAATCTTCTGAATTTATTGGTTTCATTAGATTTACCAAAATCAGCCCCCATTTCTCTGTTTTTTATATATTGAATTCGATGGCTAACGGTACTATTCAATCGGTCATTCCAAAATTGACCCGAGAGAATTATGACAACTGGTCGATTCAAATGAGAGCCCTTTTAGGTTCTCAGGATGTCATGGATATCGTTGAAGATGGGTACAGAGAAAGCCCATCAAAAGAAGTCGAAGCAGCTATGCCCGAAGCTCAAAGAACGACCTTGCGAGCCGATCGAAAGAAAGATTGCAAGGCAAAATCCATAATCTACCAAGGCCTTGATGAGGCCACGTTCGAAATCATTGCCTCCGCGAAGACATCTAAAGAAGTCTGGGACTCTCTCCATCGAACACACAAAGGTGCAGATAAAGTAAAAAAGATTCGTCTTCAGACATTGCGAGGTGAGTTCGAATCTCTTAAAATGAAGTCTACTGAATCCATTTCAGACTACTATACACGAGTAATGGTAGTATCAAATCAATTAAGAAGAAATGGAGAAATTCTCAATGACGAGAGAATTTGTGAAAAAATTTTGCGATCTTTAGATCCAAAATATGATTATATAGCTGTGACCCTGGAAGAAACAAAAGACTTGGAAACAATGTCTGTAGAAGAACTTGTGGGCTCACTCCAAGCCCATGAGCAAAAAGTCAATAGAAGAAGTGATGATAAAGCACTGGAGCAAGCTCTCCAAACGAAGTTGTCCCTCACTACAGATAGATACGACAAAGGGGGGACGTCACAGCAAGGAAGAGGACGAGACCGAGGATCTCGTGGAAGAAATTCTGGAAATTTTAATTCCAGAGAAGGTGGCAGAGACAGAAGAGGTCCCACTAGAGGAGGACGAAATCAACAGAACTATATCCCACGAGGCAGAGGACAAGGAAGAAGGGGAGGATACAAAAATCGTTCGAATGAAGATAAAAGAAACATTCAATGCTATAATTGTCACAAGTATGGACACTATAGCAATGAGTGTTGGGGACGACAACAAGAAAAGGTTAGCGAGGAGGCCAACCTTGCCGAAACTGATCATGCAGATGGAGAGTCGTTGATGCTGATGGCACACAATGCAACTCCTCAGGACCAAAGCGTTTGGTACCTTGATTCTGGAGCCAGCAACCATATGACTGGCAGAAAGAACCTATTCTTTGAACTTGATGAGAAAGTTCAGGGGGAGATATCTTTCGGAGATAATTCTAAAATTGCAGTCCAAGGGAGAGGAGATGTTTTGATCAAACAGAAGTCTGGAGATCATGCTTACATCTCCAACGTCTACTATGTGCCAGCCATGAAGACTAATATACTTAGTCTCGGACAGCTCGTGGAGAGAGGCTATCGAATTAGCCTCAGTGATAAGCAGATGGTGATAATAGATGCTCGAGGAAAGCTTGTTACTCGAGTTCAAATGGCAAAGAATCGAATGTTTCCGCTCGCCATCCAACATGATACGCCAAGGTGTTTGAGCGCTATCATCAAAGACAAAGACTGGCTATGGCATCTAAGGTATGGGCATCTAAACTTTGAAAGTTTGAAACAATTGGGAAGCAAGAAGATGGTGAAAGGCTTACCAAATATCCATCATCCAAATGTGATATGTGAAAGCTGTATTTTGAGCAAACAACACAGAAACAGCTTTGGAAAGCAAACCGACTGGAGATCAACCATGCCGCTCCAGCTAATACACACAGATGTGTGTGGTCCATTAAGACCATTTTCGAATGGACAGAATCGATACTTCCTCACCTTCATCGACGACTACAGTAGGAAGACCTGGGTCTACTTCTTGAAAAGGAAGTCAGAGGTATTCGATAAGTTCAAAGAGTTCAAAACTCTTGTGGAGAAACAGAGTGGCTTTCGCATTAAGTCACTCCGGTCAGACCAAGGAGGAGAGTACAAAGACGAAGCTTTCCTGGAATTCCTTAGACAACAAGGGATTCAGAAACAGTTCACACCATCATACACTCCCCAGTTGAATGGTGTAGCTGAAAGGAAGAACCGCACAATCCTTAACATGGCTAGAAGCATGTTAAAGGATAAAAATGTGCCCAAGAGTTTTTGGGCAGAAGCAGTGTTATGTGCAGTCTATCTGCTCAATAGGTGTCCGACGAAGAGTCTTGATACAAAGACACCATATGAAGCCTGGAGTACTCACAAGCCCAGTGTGAGTCATCTGAGGGTGTTTGGCTCCATAGCCTACGCCAAGATCCCAGAAGCAAGAAGGACAAAGCTGGATGATAAAGGAGAGAAGTGTATCCTTGTAGGATACGGTGACAGCACCATGGGATATCGACTCTACAATCCCATCAACAAGAAAGTCTTTCACAGTCGGGATGTCATCTTTGAAGAAAATGAATCCTGGAAATGGGACCAGGTTGAATGTTCCAAAGATGCGGAATTGACACTTGAAGGAGAAGAACCTACACAGACAAGAGAAGTGGCTATCGAGCCACAAATTCCTGAGCTGCAGACACCTCCACATGGTTCACCACAGAGGAATGAAGCTCCATCACCAATTGAGCGTGAAATCTCAGACATGAGACCTAGAGGAGCTCGAAATCTAGCCGACCTATATGAAACTACAGAACCAATTGAAGAGTATGTTACTCTTTACTGTCTATTGTTAACCAGCGACCCGGTTAGCTTTGAGGAAGCTAACGAAGAAGACAAATGGAGAAAAGCGATGGATGAGGAGATTCAATCCATCGAGAAGAACAAAACTTGGGAGTTGACAAATCTCCCGAAGGGCCGCAAAACCATTGGTGTGAAATGGGTCTACAAGACCAAAAAGAATGCTCAAGGAGAAGTTCAAAGATATAAAGCAAGACTTGTCGCCAAAGGCTACAAGCAAAAAGAAGGGATTGATTATGGAGAAATCTTTGCCCCGGTTGCTAGACTTGAAACCATCAGATTACTTATTTCACTTTCAGCACAAAATAGATGGAAGATTTACCAGCTAGACGTGAAATCAGCTTTTCTGAACGGTTTTCTGGAAGAAGAGATTTATATCGATCAACCACCTGGATATGTAAAGAAGGGCAAAGAAGATAGAGTGTACAAGTTGAAGAAAGCACTCTATGGCTTGAAGCAAGCACCTCGTGCGTGGAACATGAGGATTGATGACTACTTCCAGAAGAATGGATTTGAGAAGTGTCCCTACGAGCATGCGCTATATATAAAGATGGAGACAGATGGAAGCATGCTCATAGCCTGCCTATATGTTGATGATCTGATCTTCACCGGCAACAATCCAGAGATGTTTGCCGCTTTCAAAAGGAGCATGGTCAAAGAATTCGAAATGACAGATATTGGCCAGATGGCTCATTTTCTTGGCATAGAAGTCGTGCAAAGCGAGAAAGGAATTTTCATCTCCCAGAGCCACTATGCAAAAGAAGTATTGAAGAAGTTTGGGATGGACAAATGCAACCCAGTGACAACTCCAGTTGAAACAGGATTGGAGTTGAGAAAGAATGAGCAAGGAGATGTTGACCCCACATATTTTAAGAGTCTGGTTGGAAGCTTAAGGTATTTGACGTGCACTAGACCAGATATACTCTATGGAGTTGGACTTGTCAGCAGGTACATGGAGACTCCTGACCAGTCCCACCTGAATGCAGCGAAAAGGATACTCCGATATGTCAAAGGTACCATCACCGATGGTATGTTTTATTCATCAAGAGATGATTGTAAACTTATCGGCTATTCAGATAGCGATTGGGGAAGAGATCTTGATGAAAGAAAAAGTACGACGGGATTCACATTTTTTATGGGAGATACATCGTTTACATGGTCTTCGAAGAAGCAACCCATCGTAACGCTATCATCATGTGAAGCTGAGTATGTTGCTGCTAGCTCAGCTGTTTGTCATGGTATATGGATTAGGAATGTACTGAAGTATCTGGGATTTCTTGAAGGTAACCCCACAGAAGTTTACATCGACAACCGATCAGCGATTGCACTTGCGAAAAATCCAGTTTACCATGAAAGAAGTAAACATATTGATACTCGGTATCATTTTATCAGGGAGCATGTCAAAAATAAAGAAGTGGAATTGATATCTTGCAGAACGTATGATCAGATTGCTGACATTTTCACAAAACCACTCAGACATGATATTTTTGCAAGACTGAAGACAATGCTCGGAATGACAAAATTAGGAGAGTCAAGTTTAAGGGGGGATGTTGAAGATTAAACTTGAAGACCGGCAGCCCACCTCCATTGAAGACCGGCAGCCCACCGTTGTGGACATTGGAGATTTGCAGGCAACCTACTCCACCTACCAGCCCACCTCTATTGAAGATTTGCACCCACCATTGTTGATTGTTTGATTTCTATAATTACTATAAATAGCTGAGTTGTGTGTGAGTAAATGTGAGCAATGTGGTGTGTGAGAGAGATTAGCCAGTGAGCCGTGAGAGAGATTTTAATTCCTCTGTATTATTTTCAGATTGAAATATACTTGTTTGGTATTTATCCTCACTGAGTTTCAGTCACAGCCAGTGACTGAGTGCTCCTCTCCACCCATCAAGAATGTGTATAAATAAGAGTCTCTGTATAATGTAATCTTCACACCGAGAAATATACAATTCTCAATTCTTCTTCTCTCTATGTCTTCCCTATATGAATTTCTAGACTCTGAATTTCTTCATACTTTGGAAACCAAACATAGCATAGGTTTTGAACAAAACCCATTTATGGGAGTGTCAAATGCATAGTGTAATTGGTTCGTTAATCTCCAATCAATATAATCAAAGACTCTTTTTAAATCAATATTAAAAATAGATTAGAAGATTCCAAGTTCATATGGTAACTATGAAGAAGTTCTAGTGTTAAAATGATATTGTTTTGAACACATATCTCTCTCATAGAAGTAGTCTGATTTAAACTTATTAGAGAAGCTAATTAATAGAGGATTATTAGCAAAAAAATTTGTAATAAACGTGTAAATAGGATTTGACGATGCAAAAGACTTGGAGTCAGAAAGGGCATCTGGATACTTCACTTTAGGAATTGAAAAAGCACAAACATGGTTGCATTTGCTTGGTCTAACAAATTTGGAGTAATTAAAGAATGATTGAGGCAACAATAACATCAGTCTCAATAATATTATAATAGAATTTAAAAATTCTAACATTAAACCATTTGAATGTGGGCTTTATCATTAGAAAAGGAGAAGATAACTCTATTTATTTCATCTTTCTCTATAGGCTTTGAGGCTTTGAGAGAGTAAGCTTGTTTGTATTGCATTAGGAGAAATCCAAAAATTAAGATTACATTTGATTATAGATATTATTGAACTAAGATGAAATAATGAAAATTTTAGGAATGAAGGCAACTGGCAGCATTTATTCCTCATATGTTTTTTATTAATTTAGGAATAGTTTATTCCTTTTCTATTCCCTTGCCAAAATCAACCTTGTATAACCCAAAAAATTATTTTTTTGTAATTATTTAAAATTTAAAAATAAAATGATTTTAAAAAAAATTAAACGAACTCTTTATTTTCTTCCATTTTAATACAAACCTCGAGAAATTAAAAAATTAAGCTAAAATTTTACTTTTTAAAAAAAGAAATAAAAAATAAAAAATATTTTCGACCACTAAAAAGGGCTACAATTTTTTATTTTTAAACATTTTGCTAATTTCAAACAGGGTCAATTAGAATGAAATTAAATATGAAAGAATCTTTTTTTTTTTTTTTTTCATGTTTCATTGTCAAAGAAAGTAGAAAACCAAAATAGAATTTACAGATAATTACAAAATTTTGGTTTTACACATAACTAGTATTTATTTTTAATTCTTAACTATATTATAACAAAATTTTCATCTTTAATAACATTTGATACAAGAAAAAAATAATAAAAAACTACTAAAAAATAAAAAGCTTCCTTGGGACAAAAGCCTTAATTCAAATATAGCCCTTATCCATAGTTCGTTTTGAGCAGTCTCTTAATAGCCAAAAGCCCAGTTAGCTCATAGCAGACTTTATGTTAAACTCCAATCAATAGAATCAAAGGCATTTTTCAAATCAATCTTTAAAGCTAGATTAGGAGATCCCAAGTTTAGATGGTAATTAGGAAGAAGCTCTTTAGCTAAAAGGATAAGTGTTCTATCTGAATACCTCTCCCTCTGGTGGAAGCAGTCTGATTTGGATTTATGAAAGAAGCTAAAGTAATAGAAGACCAGTAGCAAGAGTTTTTGTAATGAAGTCATCAATATGACTACAGCAATGCATTGGGCTTGAAGTTAGAGAGGGTAGCTGGATTTTTCACCTAAGGAACAAGCATAAGCATGGCTACACTTGCTTTTAACAACTTGGAGCCTTTAAAGAAAGACTGGAGGGCATGCAGCAATAACATCAGTCTCAATAATATTCCAGCAGAACTTCGAAATTTTAGCATTAAATCCATTAGAACTGGGAGCATTGTCTTCGGAAAAGGAGAAGATAGCTCGCTTCTATTTCATCTTTCTCAAGTGGCTTTGAGAAAGTAAGCTAAGCTCTTGTTTGAATTGGAGCATGAGAAATAGAAAGAGGACTATAGGAAATCAAGGTTGCAGGGAACAACATCCTTGTTAGAGGTTCCCATGAGCTGTGTATAGAAACTAGAAAGTAATGAACTCATCATCTCTGATTTCATCACAAGTGGATGACTTTACCCCATATTTACTAGCAAGATGTCTAATTTTTGACCAAGCTGAAAAAAAGGGAAATTTGTGTTGTGATCTCCCAACTGAATCCAAGAGACTCAAAATTTTTTACCTTAGGCTTCAAAAGCTGATAATAAGCTTATTGGTTGCTAGAAGCGTCAGTGATGTCAACAGTATTTCAATTTGGGGATAAAATCCTAATTAAGATGAGCTAGATCAACATCCCCTTATGCACCTTTTAACTCTTTCACTAAGCCTAGAGAAATTATTTATGTGGAAAACCCTAGTCTCCTTCTTGAGGTCCTTCATGTTTTTGACAGAGAGTAAGCAAACGAATCATTGAGCAGTGGTATCTCCAAGCATGCTTAACTATGTCTATAAAATCAGAAAGGTAAGTCCCACAATTCAGGAATTAGAACCTCTTCCAAATTGAAATACCAACACTCAGTAAATATTAGGACGGCATGGCTAAAATTAAAAGCAAGAAAGAAAGATCATCTTTTTTATTTTTGTTGTTTGGTGGGAAAACAACATCCACAAGCAAAATACAATATCATAACAGAAATACTCGAGCCAAAAACAAGAACATTAACAATGTATTCACTGTTTGTATTGTTATATGCTCTCTTTCAACTTGCCAGGAGCAGAGACCTTCTTTACGTGCAAACAAAAATCTTTGCTCTTAAAATCCTTGAGCAGCAACGAGCCATCCACCATTGAGATCAAGAACTTCAGTGTCTGACTGAATAGACTCATTTCTAACTTGACCTTATTTTTCACAGGCAAACACGTATTCTTCACCTTACCTTAATTTTCACTCACAATATGAAGTTGAATATAAGGCAACATAGCATATATATATACTTGGGTTACATGAAAACTTTGAAATCCATATTTATTGTTCATATTTCAAAAATTATTTTTCCATTATCATGTTCTAAAAAAAAAAAATACTTTTTTAGTCATTTCATTTCATAATAGCTATTTCCTTCTTAGTCGTCAACATGTGTTTTTCATCAGATTTTCTATTTTGAGCCCTCCAAATAATGTTGTGAGTTAAAAACTTCAAGATGCTTTCTTTATTTTATCATCTTGGGGAAGATTTTTGTGGAGTATTCTAAAATTAGTCCATATATTTATAGTTTTAAATTGTTATATTTCTTCATATTTCCTTATATAAAGCAAATGTGTTGGCCCAGTAAACACCTCAATAAAATGTTTCCAAATTTGTTAATCAGCATTTGATGAAGTTTCTTTAAAATTCTTCTAGTAATTAATTTTTATTTTCTTTGCTTATTTTGATTTTCTCCATTTTGTATGTCTAAGGGAGAGAATGAGAAGTATGTGTGAGTGGGAGAGAGGGAGAGATTCTTAAAGCCCAATCAAGATGAATTTAGTTTAATTTTTGTAGCTGATTTGCAGTTTTCAATTATGATTTTTCTTGCACTATTTTTTACGATGATACCAAACAACCCCTTAGTAATTCCTTTCTCATAATTTGGAGAACATTTTCCTCAAGATACTTTCTATAAATAATTAATACATTTAAATTATATCAAGCACGCATTTTCCAACTAATTAAAAACTTGGTTCATAAGTTTTCAAAAATTTCAATGGCGTTATTGAAGAATTTTAGCTAGAGTTTAATATTTTTAAATAATTAATAAAAGGCCTAGGTTCACCTCTTGAAATTTACAAGTAAATGTATTTTCAAAATTTTAAGGATTAGTATATATATATATCATTGTGTTTGTATTAATGAATATAGATGGAAATTTTTTCTAATTTTGGTGCCACTCAATTATCATTTTAAGTACCAATTAAGTCCATAAAATGCATGATAATATAGTTGAATATTTAGACCTATGATGTCTTACATGAGAGCATGCCTTTTCTGTGAATACATTTTTGTATACTTATCCAATTATTAATGCCCAACAAAAATAAGATTTAATTATTACACTAGAGATTTATTTTTTGAAAACCTTTTTAAACCATTTAGAATTTGTGATGTTGGTCAATTGTATTTAACTTAACAATGATAGTTATTGTTATTGTTGTTGTTTGTATTAGCTACTGATGGAAAAATTATAGAATGTGTCTGTCCCTCCACGCATCAATGCGTCTCTTGTGTTGATATCAAACCCGTATTGAGTAAGTCTCACTTCTTTTAACATCATGTTTATCACGAGTGGAACCCACTCACTATGTGTCTGCCATCAACACAATAAGCACATAGACAGCTTAGAGGATAGACACATTTTATAATTTCCCCTATTGATGTAATTTTTAAAGTATCATTTTATTTTATTTTTTGACAATTGCACCTTTTTTATAAAAGATATTATTTTTAATAGGTGTCTTGTTGTAAGAGTTATTTTCTTTTTTGAAGGAATGCCACTATATATATTTCATTTCTAGATTGATTACATTTTAGTAACCGAACATAGCATATATAGATTTTGAACAAAGCCCATTTATCTATTAAGAGCAAAAGAGAAGTAAGGAGTTGTAACACATGCACTCTTGAATTTATTTTATAGATTAAAATATAGAGAGCGTATCAAATGCATCAAAATCAACAATTAAAGCTGGATTATGAGATTCTAAGCATTTCTATGAAAAATTTTAGATGTTTATCGTAAGTTGTAAAATCAAATAAATATTCAACATTAGATGAAATGAATGCTTATATAATTAGGAGTTTTCATTTATAGTCATTCAACAAAAATGAGCAATATGTTAAACTACACTCCTTTCATGATTTTTTTTAGTTCTCATTTTTAATATTCTTCACTTGATTAGGTTGGAGTGACTTATCACTCTAACTAAATTTTGGCGATAATTTTTAAGCATTGAACATTGGGATTTCCTAACCAAGCACATAAATCCCATAGAATAATTGTATATTACATGTTTCTTATAATACTTAAGAATGCAAGATATTTCTAAAATATTGTCATTCAAAATTCATCTCTCCTTTAATATTAAATTTTAAATCCAACTTCATAAGAGAAAAATGTCTTAATCATTCATTTCTCCAGATGATATTACTCATTAGAATTTGTTATCATTATTATTATTCACTAATAAATAACTATTACTATTAATGATAAAATTTGCTATTGGAATAAATTTAATTAATATATTATTATATATTCTAATACATGTAGAACATTTTTTTTTTTTCAAAAAAACACAAACTTTATTGATATGCTCTCACTTTTGGCGAAGGAATACCGTGATTACAAGACAAACATTAGGAGATTATAGATAAAGAAATTAAAGTCCTCCCAACAACAACACCAACCAAAACAGGACTATAAATCTAAATAATACTAAATAAGAAACAAATCTAAACAGACCTATCAAAAAAATAATAAAATCAAATCAAATCAAAAAAATCAAAAAATCCAAACCCACCAAACAAAAATCGAGAGGTTAAACTAATGACGAAAGGACGTGAGACCCAACCTATCCATCTAAAGAATATCTAGCTTTCAGAGAATGTGGCAAAAGATGATGTTCTTCATAGATGACATTGTTTCCCATTTCTCCTTCTCTAATGAGAAAATCATTCGCACTATTGTCTTCCCTATATTGATGAATCACCATGAAATTCACTCCTTCTAACTCCGCCACAAGGTCCTCCCAAAAATCCCAAAGATACCACAAGGTACATCTACCTTTCCAAAGCCAATCAACAACAATTCGTGAGTCACTTTCACTAATCACATAAAATAATGAAGTCATTTGCATATTTTTGATTAATTATGTTTAAATTATAATTAAATAGTGATTGGAAGATCAGCCCTATAAATAGAGGGCTGAGGAATGACACTACAATAGTGAGAAGCTCAGAGAGAGCAGAGAGGAAGAAGGGAGGAAGAGAGGAAGAGAGAGAGAGAGAGAATTGTAATTTTTTTCGGCGATAGTGAATATTTGGTGTGTGCTCCGTGAACATAGGTCGATATTGACCGAACCACGTTAAAATTTTGGTGTCACTTTGATATGGATGCTCACAGGTTCCTAACATATTGCATCATCCTTATTAGGTAAACCACCCCTCCTCTCTTCTGAAACACTTTGGATCCTTGATAGAGGAGCCACCAATCATATGGTGTGCTCTCCCTCTGATTTAACCTACTCCATTTCCTGTTCATGGTTGTACTGTACAACTCCCTAATGGCTCTCATGCTGTGGTAACTCATATTGGTTCTATCGTTTTCTCTTTCTCCCTCATTTTGAAGAATGTCCTTTGTGTCCCTTCTTTTCATTTTAACCTTATTTCCGTTCGTATGCTATGCCACACTCTCAATTTTCTAATCATTGTTTCTGCTCATATGTGCCTAATTCAGGACCTACGCTCGATGAGGATGATTGGACTAGGCACTGAAAAGGATGGCTTGTACTACTTCACCAGAACGAATCTTGCTCATTGTCAAGTGGCTACATCAAATTCACAACTTTGGCATCGCCAACTTGGCCATTTATCCAATAAAGTTTTGTCTTTGCTTTCCAAAAATGTTTGTGGAATTTGTTTTAATTCTATACCATGTTATATTTTCCTATTGGCTAAACAAACCCGTCTTGAATTTCCATCTAGTTCAATTTCTTCTCCTACACCTTTTCATTTAATACATGTATACATTTTGTTGGGGGGGGGGGGGGGGGGGTTACCGTGTCCCATCCCTCAATGGGGCTCAATATTTTTTGACCATTCTCGATGATTACACCAGATGTACTAGGGTATACTTAATGCGTTATAAGTCATATACTCGACACCTTCTTCTTTCTTTTATTTAGCTCATTCAAAACCAACATTCCAATACGATCAAAATTGTCCATAGTGATAATGGGCCAGAATTTGATGTTTCCTCATTCTATTCATAAAAAGGCATTATTCACCAAACGAGTTGCGTATTCACTCCTCAAAAAAATAGAGTTGTGGAATGTAAACATCGTCATCTTTTAAATGTTTCTCAAGCCTTTCTTTTTTAGGTCAATATGTCTAAACATTTTTGGGGTCATGCTTTTCTCACTGCAACTTATTTGATTAATAGAACACCCACTCCTATTTTGGATCGAAAATCTCCCCATGAGAACCTATACAGTACCCCACCTAAATACAACCATCTTCAAGTCTTTGGATATCTTTGTTATGCCTCGACTCACATCCACCATCCCTCCAAACTTGATCCTCGTGCGTGTCTTCCTTGGCTATCTGTAAGGCCAAAAAGGTTATGAGTTGTGCGATCTTGCAACTCACCAAACCTTTGTATCCTGTGATGTAGTATTTTACAAGGATCAATTTCCTTTTAGACAAACTACTTCAAAGTCTCCCTCTGCTGTTTTACCTCATCCCATTGACTCTCTAGATCTTCTTTCTAAACCCTCTACCCAGCCACATACTTCCCCACCTAATGATGTTCCCCTTTCTCCTACCCCACCTATCAAAGTTCAGTATCCAAATGTCAGATTCAGCCACCTGCCTACTTACAAGATTTTCATGTTGAACAAGCACTCCTGTCTCGACCTATCCCACCATCTAACTTAGCGTTGGTCCGTTCCTCAAGTACTACTTATCCTCTCTCTAATTTTATTTCTTATTATTTTCTTTCTTCTACACACCATGCCTTCACCACTGCCATCTCCCTTGCACAAGAACCCAAGTCATTCTTGCTGGCTATACAGGATCCTAAGTGGCGTGATGCCATGCGTGCTAAGATTATTGATGCCTTGGAAGCCAACCATCAAACTTTGAATCCTCTTCCACCCCACAAGAAACCCATTGGTTGCAAATGGGTATACAAAATAAAACACAACCCAGATGGCTTTGTGGAATGTTATAAGGCTCATCTTGTTGCTAAAGGCTATAATCAGAAGGAAGGCATAGATTACTCTGAAACCTTTGCCCTTGCTACAAAAATGGTTACTGTTCTCGCCCTTGCTGCTGCACAAAATTGGCATCTCCATCAACTTGATGTCAACAATTCCTTCCTGTATAGAGACCTCGATGAAGGCGTCTACATGCACCTTGCTCCTGGTTTTGGACAAAAGGGGGAGAACCAAATCTGCAAGCTTAACAAATCTCTATACGGCCTCAAACAAGCCTCCAGATAATGGTATGCCAAGCTTTCTTCCACTCTCATTAGTCCCGAATATAAACACTCTAAAGTCAATTACTTCATATTCGTCCGATCCTACGAAAACAGTTTTACAATTGTCTGGGTATATGTAGACAATATCATCTTGGCATGAAAACAACTTGGAACAGATTGATGCACTCAAGAAATACTTAGGAGAATGTTTTAAACTCAAAGATCATGGCATTCTAAAATATTTTCTGGGTATAGAAGTGGCTCTCTAAAAAACCGACATCCTTTTATCACAGAGGAAATATGCCTTGGAGATACTTGAGGAAATTGGATTTCTTGTTGCTAAACTAGGAAATCTACCCATGGAGCCAAATCTGGCTCTTAGTGAGACTGATGGAGAACCACTTTCGAATCCATCTTCGTATCGACAATTGGTTGGGAAGCTGATATATTTGACCATCACTAGGCTAGACTTAACATATGTTGTACACATTATGAGTCAATTCATAGAAAAACCTTGAACATCTCACTTGGATGCAGCACGTCGAGTCTTATGATATCTGAAACAATCATATGGATAAGGAATTTTCCTATCAACTTCTTGTAATGTTCAATTGCATGCATTTTGTGATGCAGATTGGGCTCCATGTAGAGATACTCGATGATTAGTCACTGAATATTGTATTCTACTGGGAAAATCACCAGTTCCTTGGAAGACCAAAAATAAAACAACAATTTCATGATCCTCGGCTGAAGTAGAGTATCTATCCATGTCATCAACCTATTGTAAGATTACTTGATTAAAGCAACTTCTGACAGATCTCTAGAGAACACATCCACGACTAGTCAAGTAATATTGTGATAACAAAGCAGCTATCCACAATGCATCGAATCCAGTATTCCATAAACAAACAAAGCACATAGAGATCGATTGTCATCTCATTCGAGAGAAGCTCTAAAACCAAGTCATTCAAACCATTCACATACCTACAAGTCAACAGCCAGCATATCTATTTACCAAAACTCTTGGACCTACTCAATTCAACCATCTATTGAACAAGTTGAGTGTCATTAATATCCACTCCAAATTAAGGGGGAGTGTTAAGGATATGGGAGATTTGACATTAAAGATTAATGAGAGAGAATCACTCTTGAGATTGGTCAAAGAAGCAAATAAGGGTTGATTTGTTGAGATTGATATTATTGATTGATTTGGCTTGATTGTAGGTAAGTGATTAGGCTAAATTGGTGTAATTTGTCTGTAGAGAATGTGTATAAATAAGAGTCTCTGTATAATGTAATCTTCACACCGAGAAATATACAATTCTCAATTCTTCTTCTCTCTATGTCTTCCCTATATGAATTTCTAGACTCTGAATTTCTTCATACTTTGGAAACCAAACATAGCATAGGTTTTGAACAAAACCCATTTATGGGAGTGTCAAATGCATAGTGTAATTGGTTCGTTAATCTCCAATCAATATAATCAAAGACTCTTTTTAAATCAATATTAAAAATAGATTAGAAGATTCCAAGTTCATATGGTAACTATGAAGAAGTTCTAGTGTTAAAATGATATTGTTTTGAACACATATCTCTCTCATAGAAGTAGTCTGATTTAAACTTATTAGAGAAGCTAATTAATAGAGGATTATTAGCAAAAAAATTTGTAATAAACGTGTAAATAGGATTTGACGATGCAAAAGACTTGGAGTCAGAAAGGGCAGCTGGATACTTCACTTTAGGAATTGAAAAAGCACAAACATGGTTGCATTTGCTTGGTCTAACAAATTTGGAGTAATTAAAGAATGATTGAGGCAACAATAACATCAGTCTCAATAATATTATAATAGAATTTAAAAATTCTAACATTAAACCATTTGAATGTGGGCTTTATCATTAGAAAAGGAGAAGATAACTCTATTTATTTCATCTTTCTCTATAGGCTTTGAGGCTTTGAGAGAGTAAGCTTGTTTGTATTACATTAGGAGAAATCCAAAAATTAAGGTTACATTTGATTATAGATATTATTGAACTAAGATGAAATAATGAAAATTTTAGGAATGAAGGCAACTGGCAACATTTATTCCTTATATGTTTTTTATTAATTTAGGAATAGTTTATTCCTTTTCTATTCCCTTGCCAAATCCAACCTTGTATAACTTTTATAAAATTGAAACAAAAAATTATTTTTTTGTAATGATTTAAAATTTAAAAATAAAATGATTTTAAAAAAAATTAAACGAACTTTTTATTTTCTTCAATTTTAATACAATTCTCGAGAAATTAAAAAATTAAGCTAAAATTTTACTTTTTAAAAAAATAAATAAAAAATAAAAAATATTTTCGACCACTAAAAAGGGCTACAATTTTTTTATTTTTAAACATTTTGCTAATTTCAAACAGGGTCAATTAGAATGAAATTAAATATTAAAGAATCTTTTTTTTTTTTTTTTTTCATGTTTCATTGTCAAAGAAAGTAGAAAACCAAAATAGAATTTACAGATAATTACAAAATTTTGGTTTTACACGTAACTAGCATTTATTTTTAATTCTTAACTATATTATAACAAAATTTTCATCTTTAATAACATTTGATACAAGAAAAAAATAATAAAAAACTACTAAAAAATAAAAAGCTTCCTGGGGGCAAAAGCCTTAATTCAAATATAGCCCTTAACCATAGTTCGTTTTGAGCAGTCTCTTGGTAGCCAAAAGCCCAGTTAGCTCATAGCAGACTTTATGTTAAACTCCAATCAATAGAATCAAAGGCATTTTTCAAATCAATCTTTAAAGCTAGATTAGGAGATCCCAAGTTTAGATGGTAATTAGGAAGAAGCTCTTTAGCTAAAAGGATAAGTGTTCTATCTGAATACCTCTCCCTCTGGTGGAAGCAGTCTGATTTGGATTTATGAAAGAAGCTAAACTAATAGAAGACTAGTAGCAAGAGTTTTTGTAATGAAGTCATCAATATGACTACAGCAATGCAATGGGCTTGAAGTTAGAGAGGGTAGCTGGATTTTTCACCTAAGGAACAAGCATAAGCATGGTTGCACTTGCTTTTAACAACTTGGAGCCTTTAAAGAAAGACTGGAGGGCATGCAGCAATAACATCAGTCTCAATAATATTCCAGCAGAACTTCGAAATTTTAGCGTTAAACCCATTAGAACGGGGAGCATTGTCTTCGGAAAAGGAGAAGATAGCTCGCTTTTATTTCATCTTTCTCAACTAGCTTTGAGAAAGTAAGCTAAGTTCTTGTTTGAATTGGAGCAGGAGAAATAGAAAGAGGACTATAGGAAATCAAGGTTGCAGGGAACAACATCCTTGTTAGAGGTTCCCATGAGCTGTGTATAGAAAGTAATGAACTCATCATCTCTGATTTCATCACAAGTGGATGACTTTACCCCATCTTTACTAGCAAGATGTCTAATTTTTGACCAAGCTGAAAAAAATAATTACGTTGTGATCTCCCAACTGAATCCAAGAGACTCAAAATTTTTGACCTTAGGCTTCAAAATCTGATAATAAACTCATTGGTTCCTAGAAGCTTCAGTGATGTCAACAGTATTTCAATTTGGGGATAAAATCCTAATTAAGATGAGCTAGATCCACATCCCCTTTTGCACCTTTTAACTCTTTCACTAAGCCTAGAGAAATTATTTATGTGAAAAACCCTAGTCTCCTTCTTGAGGTCCTTCATCTTTTTGACAGAGAGTGAGCAATAAATGAATCATTGAGCAGTGGTATCTCCAAGCATGCTTAACTATGTCTATAAAATCAGAAAGGTAAGTCCCACAATTCAGGAATTTAAAAAGAGCTTTGATATTCTTTAAAAAAAAAAAAGTTAGATAGAATTTAATGTAGCTACTACTGGGCAAGGCAATTATCAGACACTCCTGAGGAGAGGAATTCAAGAACACATTTTTAGGGAAATGAAACCATATATCTTCCCTCTTATTGCAAACATGAGAGGTGAGAACTCTTGTCCAGCTTAGCCTCCTTGAAATGAAACCATATATCTTCCCTCTTATTGGACCGTGTGAAAATTAGAGCATAATAGGGGGAGTCATCCAAAGCAGAAGCCAACAAAAGTTCTTGCAAATCTGCGACTCCATTCATGCATGCTTGCATAAGATATTAAGCAATTACACCCTAAACGGCTATTCTCGGTGTTGAAATCGCCAATAAGCATCCAAGGAAACTCGCGGAATTCTGTAGAAAGGAACAAAATTTTTTCCAATCTTGTGAAGCCAGCTCATAGGGCCATTCGTAATGAGCATGTGTCAAGATAATGAAGGGCCAGGATTAATGGCAAAGGCGTGGGTCCACTGCCTTTGAAGTGGAGGAGTTAGAACCTCTTCCGAATTGAAATACCAACACTCGTAAATATTAGGACGGCATGGCTAAAATTAAAAGCAAGAAAGAAAGATCATCTTTTTTATTTTTCTTGTTTGGTGGGAAAACAATCCACAAGCAAAATACAATATCATGACAGAAATACTAGAGAGCCAAATACAATATTATTTTTGTTGTTTGGTGGGAAAACAACATCCACAAGTTTAAATTTGTTTGTATTGTTATATGCTCACTTTCAACTTGCCACGAGCAGAGACCTTCTTCGTGTGCAAACAAAAACCTTTGTTCTTGAAATCTTTGAGCAGCAACGAGCCATCCACCATTGAGATTAAGAACTTCAGTGTCTCACTGATTAGACTCATTTCTAACTTGACCTTGTTTTTCAGGCAAACACGTATTCTTCACCTTACCTTAATTTTCACTCGCAAGATGAAGTTGAATATAAGGCAATATAGCATATATATATATATATATATACTTGGGTTACATGAAAACTTTGAAATCCATATTTATTGTTCATATTTCAAAAATTATTTTTCCATTGAAGATGTTCTAAAAAAAAAAAAAAAATACCTTTTTAGTCATTTCATTTCATAATAGTTATTTCCTTCTTAGTCGTCAACATGTGTTTATCATCAGATTTTCTATTTTGAGTCCTCCAAATAATGTTGTGAGTTAAAAACTTCAATATGCTTTCTTTATTTTATCATCTTGGAGAAGATTTTTGTGGAGTATTCTAAAATTAGTCCATATATTTATAGTTTTAAATTGTTATATTTCTTCATATTTCCTTATATAAAGCAAATGTGTTGGCCAAGTAAACACCTCACTAAAATGTTTCCAAATTTGTTAATCAGCATTTGATGAAGTTTCTTTAAAATTCTTCTAGTAATTAATTTGTTATTTTCTTTGCTTATTTTGATTTTCTCCATTTTGTATGTCTGAGGGAGAGAATGAGAAGTATGTGCGTGTCGGAGAGGGAGAGATTCTTAAAGCCCAATCAAGATGAATTTAGTTTAATTTTTGTAGCTGATTTGCAGTTTTCATTTATGATTTTTCTTGCACTATTTTTTACAATGATACCAAACAATCCCTTAGTAATTCCTTTCTCATAATTTGGAGAACATTTTCCTCAAGATACTTTCTATAAATAATTAATACATTTAAATTATATCAAGCACGCATTTTCCAACTAATTAAAAACTTGGTTCATAAGTTTTCAAAAATTTCAATGGCGTTATCAAAGAATTTTAGCTAGAGTTTAATATTTTTAAATAATTAATAAAAGGCCCATGTTCACCTCTTGAAATTTACAAGTAAACGTATTTTCAAAATTTTAAGGATTAATATATATATATATATCATTGTGTTTGTATTAATGAATATAGATGGAAATTTTTTTCAAATTTTGGTGCCACTCAATTATCATTTTAAGTACCAATTAAGTCCATAAAATGCATGATAATATAGTTGAATATTTAGACCTATGATGCCTTACATGAGAGCATGCCTTTTATGTGAATACATTTTTGTATACTTATCCCAGTATTAATGCCCAACAAAAATAAGATTTAATTATTACACTAGAGATTTATTTTTTGAAAACCTTTTTAAACCATTTAGAATTTGTGATGTTGGTCAATTGTATTTAACTTAACAATGACGGGTATTGTTATTGTTGTTGTTTGTATTAGCTATTGATGGAAAAATTATAGAATGTGTCTGTCCCTCCACGCGTCAAGGCGTCTTTTGTATTGATATCAATCCCGTATTGAGCAAGTCTCACTTCTTTTAAGATCATGTTTATCACGAGTGGAACCCACTCATTATGTGTCTGTCATCAACACAATAGGCACATGGACAGCTTGGAGGATCGACACATTTTATAATTTCCCCTATTGATGTAATTTTTAAAGTATCATTTTTTTTTTTACTATTGCACCTTTATTATAAAAGGTATTATTTTTAATTGGTGTCTTGTTGTAAGAGTTATTTTCTTTTTTGAAGGAATGGCACAATATATATTTCATTTCTAGATTGATTAAATTTTAGTAACCAAACATAGCATATATAGATTTTGAACAAGCCCATTTATCCGTTAAAAGCAAAGAGAAGTAAGGAGTTGTAACACATACACTCTTGAATTTATTTTATAGATTAAGATATAGAGAGCATGTCAACTGCATCAAAATCAACCATTAAAGCTGGATTATGAGATTCTGAGCATTTCTATGAAAAATTTTACATGTTTATCGTAAGCTGTAAAATCAAATAAATATTCAACATTAGATGAAATGAATGCTTATATAATTAGGAGTAGGAATTTCATTTATAGTCATTCAACAAAAATGAGCAATATGTTAAACTACACTCCTTTCATGATTTTTTTTAGTTCTCATTTTTAATATTCTTCACTTGATTATGTTGAAAGTGACTTATCACTCTAACTAAATTTTTGCGAAAAATAATTGTATATTACATGTTTCTTATAATACTCAAGAATGCAAGATATTTCTAAAATATTGTCATTCAAAATTCAGCTCTCCCTTAATATTAAATTTTAAATCCAACTTCACAAGAGAAAAAGATCTTAATCATTCATTTCTCCAGATGATATTACTCATTAGAATTTGTTACCATTATTATTATTCACTAATAAATAACTATTACTATTAATGATAAAATTTGCTATTGGAATAAATTTAATTAGAATATTATTATATATTCTAATACATGTAGAACATTTTTTTTTTTCAAAAAAAAATGCAAACTTTATTGATATGCCCTCATTTTTTGTGGAGGAATACCGTGATTACAAGACAAACCTTAGGAGATTATAGATAAAGAAATTAAGTCCTCCTAACAACAACATCAACCAACCAACCAAAATAGGACTACAAATCTAAATAATGCTAAATAAGAAACAAATCTAAACAGACCTATCAAAAAATAATAAAATAAAATAAAATCAAAAAATATAAACCCACCAAACAAAAATCGAGAGGTTGAACTAATGACGAAATGACGTGAGACCCAACCTATCCATCCGAAGGATACCTTTTAGAGAACATGGTAAAAGATGATGTTTTTCATAAATGACATTGTTTCCCATTTCTTCTTCTCTAGCGAGAAAATCAGCCGCACTATTGCCTTACCTATATTCATGGATCACCATAAAATTCACTCCTTCTAACTCCGCCACAAGGTCCTCCCAAACATCCCAAAGATACCACAAGGTACATCTACCTTTTCAAAACCAATCAACAACAATTCGCGAGTCACTTTCAAAAATGACATTAAAATAATGAAGTTGTTTGCGTAAACGAATTCCTCCTAGAATTGCTTTTAATTCCGCACTATTGTTCGTACCATTGCCAAAATAGCTTGAAAAATCTGCTTTCACCGTGCCATGGCAGTCCCGAATAATTCCTCCACCTCTTGAAGTACTCAGATTGCCCCTACAACTCTCATCACAATTAAGTTTTAACCACCCTGCTGGGGGTTTGACCCATGAAATAATTTTTCCAAGCCTGGCACAAACTCCTTGATGCTAAATTTGAAACTCCTTCAAAATCGTAATGTCCAACATCTTCAATTTTCGAAAAGAATTAGAGCTCTTAGTTAAATAACTAACCTAGTATCGAACACTTCTCCACGTCTAATCCGTACTTTGATAAACTCCTTTCATTCTCGCTTTGCATCTTCGATTTCAGAGGCACCACGTAATCAAACACGGAATTAGTTCAATTAAAATACATTTAACAGATGATTTTCAAGCATAGTGGAACCAGTTTGCAATTCTGTTTTTTCAGGGAAAGAACCGTTGGAAAGGAATCCCCAACACCACATTAGCCCGACACCAAACCTCTAAAGTCATCTCACTTAAAGAAAGAATGTGATTAGTGTTTTCCTAACTTCTCTCCATGCAGCAATCACAAGCCGAAGCAATCGATATTCCTTTGGCCTGAATTCTATCACCTACTGTCAAGCATTTGAACTAGGCTTTCCATAAAAAAACATTGAGATTCTTCTAGGCAATAAAGAATGCCAAAATCATTCATTCCACTCAAAATTATCACTTCTTCTCCTCACTGTCTCTTATGCTTTTTTTGTAGAGAAATTATTGTCAGGGGCAGGCTTCCAGATGAATATATCCAAATCCCTTTTCCTAGTTGACACATTATGCAAGATTTCCACTGTTCTGTCTGCCCTAACCAATTCCAGTAATAAATCAGAGTTCTAGTTGTTATTCAGCTTGCAATCCTTAATACACAACTTCTTGTTCAAAATATCCTCAATGCGCACAACTAACAAGCTTGATGTAAGCCACCTATCGAACCAAAATAAAGAGTTCCCACCTCTCACCAAAATTTTAACATTATCCATAACTTCCGAAATGGTGGTCATCATTGATTTCCAGAACCGAGAGTCATTTGGTCTCCCCTTCCTTATTAATAAATGATCATTTTTGCAATATTTAGCCTTGAAAAAACCTGACCATAGATTATAAGAAGTGAACAATCTGAAGGCAAATTTCATGAGAAAAGATTTTTGGACTTTTTTAAGATCTCTCAAGCTCATACCCCCTTCCGAGATAGGTTTACAAATTTTCCCCCAAGAATGCCAATGAATTTTCCTTTTACCTTCCACCTCTCCCCATAAAAATTAGCAAGAAGAGAGTTGATGCGAGAAAATGTGACTTGCGAAACATTAATAACCAACATCAAATGTATTGGCATGTTAGACAACACATGTCTTAATAAAATCAATTTTCCACCTTGTGAGAGCAACTTAAATTTTCACCCCGCAATTTTCTTCCTTATCTTTTCCACAAGAGGCTTCAAGATCTTGGAAGACAATTTTCTAGAAACCAAAGGCGCACCCAAATACGTAACTAGGAATTTATCTTCCATGAAACCAGTGATTCTTGATAAACCACATTTTCATGTGGAACTTATATCATTAACCGAACTCCTTCCCCTATTCTAGATGGTTTGTCTCCTTATGAAAGAATGTATAATGTCAAACCTGCATACAACCATTTGCGAGTCTTCGGATGCCTATGCTTTGCCTCTACTCACTCACAAAATCCATCAAAATTTGACCACAGAGCTACTCGATGTGTTTGTCTTGGTTATCCATATGGCCAAAAAGGCTACTGACTTTATAACCTTGCAACACACAATGTCTTTGTATCTCGAGATGTCCTATTTCATGAAGATTCCTTCCCTTTTGCTTCATCTACTCCCGAACCCCTGGAACCCGTCTTACCATGTCCTATTTCTTCTCTTGATATCACTGACGATCCACCTTTATCACCATCTTCACCACCAAACTCTACCCTATCCCCATCTCATATTTTACCCTCTTCTCCCCCTCCCTGACGATCTCGTCGCCCTACTCAGCCACCGACATACTTGCAAGATTTTCATGTGGACTGATTTTTTATCCTATTCCCGTCTATCTCCTTCTCACCGTGTTTTCACCACAGCTTTTTCTCTTGCCAAAGAACCACAATCATTTTTATAGGCCATAACAGATCCTAACTGGCATACCGCCATGCGTGCTGAAATTGATGCTCTTGAACTCAACAACACCTGGCAACTTACTCCTCTTCCTCCTGGTAAGAAACCCATTGGCTGCAAATGGGTATACAAGATCAAATACAACTCTGATGGATCCATCGACCGATATAAAGCTCGCCTAGTTGCCAAGGGCTATAGTCAACAAGAAGGCATTAACTACACTGAGACATTTGCTCCAGTTGCTAAAATGACTACCATTCGTACCATTTTGGCCCTTACCTCCACTCGCAATTGGCACATCCATCAACTTGATGTCAATAATGTCTTTCTTTATGGTGACCTTGATGAAGAAGTCTACATTTGCTTCGGTTGCTAAAATGACTACCATTCGTACCATTTTGGCCCTTGCCTCCACTCGCAATTGGCACATCCATCAACTTGATGTCAATAATGCCTTTCTCTATGGCGACCTTGATGAAGAAGTCTACATGCAGCTTCCTCTGAGATTCGGACTAAAGGGGGAGACTAAAGTTTGCAGACTCGTTAAGTCATTGTATGGTCTCAAACAAGCTTCAAGGCAATGGTATGCCAAACTTTCTTCTACTCTCATTAATGCAGGATACAAACAATCCAAGGCAGATTATTCACTATTCATCCGATCCCATGAGGGTAATTTCACCGTCATTCTAGTCTATGTGGATGACATTATTATTGTAGGAAATAGCTTGAAACAGGTCAATGAGATCAAGAAATATCTAAGCGATCATTTCAAACTCAATGATCTTGGAATTCTTAAATACTTTCTAGGAATCGAAGTCACTCGTTCAGCCAAAGGAATATTTTTATCCCAACGAAAGTATGCACTCGAGATATTAGAAGATACAGGCTTCCTTGGAGCTAAACCTGGAAACTTTCCCATGGATCAAAATCTTGCACTTAACGAGAGTGATGGCGAACTTATCTCAGATCCTTCGTCATACAGGCGACTTGTTGGAAGATTAATTTATCTAACCATCACAAGACCCGACTTAGCCTATTCGGTGCATGTGCTAAGTCAGTTTATGGACAAGCCACGAATACCACACTTGGATGCAGCACACAGAGTCTTACGGTACCTTAAGAAAACCCCAGGTCAAGGAATTTTCTTATCTGCTTCTAGTGAAATTCAGCTCCATGCATATTGTGATGCAGATTGGGCACGATGTAGGGATACCAGACAATCGATCACCGGGTATTGCATCCTACTCGGAAAATCACCCATTTCCTGAAAGACCAAGAAACAAACAACAGTTTCATGCTCCTCAGCCGAAGTAGAATATAGGTCTATGGCCTCCACATGTTGTGAGGTCACTTGGTTAAAGTCTCTACTCTTAGATCTTGATGTAATGCATTTTCAACCAATCAATTTGTACTGTGATAACAAGGCCGCTATACACATAGCTTCAAATCTAGTGTTCCATGAACGAACCAAGCATATCGATATAGACTGTCATGTGGTTCGAGAGAAACTCCAAAGTGGGATCATCCAAACGGCTTACATGCATACAAGTCAGCAACCTGCTGACCTTTTTACCAAAGCTCTTGGATTCACACAGTTTAATTATTAACTTAACAAGTTGGGTGTCATAAATATCCACGTCAACTTGAGGGGGAGTCTTGAAGAATGCCGCACTTCATGGCATAAATCAAGCGTTGAAAAATGCCGCAAATCAGACGTTCAAATCACAACTGAAATCACGTAGGGAGAAGTCAATCTTGGTGTACAGATTGTTTGAACATTTTTTTGTATAAATAGGGCCTGTATGAATTGAAATAAAAAAAAGCAAAAATTCCTTGCTTCTTCGATCTTTCTTCCATTTCTCAGTTTTATCAGGGAGAGATTGTAGAGAGACTTGAGAGTGAGAAGAGAGAGCTTGAGAAGGAGAGAGTTGAGTGAGGGCGAGTTGTAGAGGGGGCCAGGGTTTTGGAACTGCAACCATAGGGTTGCAGAAAAAGAAGAAGAGAGAGAGAATGAAAATGAGAGAAACAAAAAAAATCTGGCTTTAAGTATGATTGACTTCGGAGCCATAGGAAGCTGACACGTGGAGGGATTTAATAAAATAATATTACATTTATTTTCTCTTCAATTATTGGAACAACTAAAGAGAGAGAGAGAGAGATAACTCTCTTAATGGTATATACATTAAATGTATATTATGGATACCTTAAACCTATAAAGATGGTTTAGACTCCGACTAATATGATTAAAACATTTTTATAAGTTAAAATCATAAAATTAAAATGTAAAACCAAAGACTAAGGGAGTCGAGGGTTACTGTGAAGCAATATCAATTTGCAGGAAAAATTCAAAATAGAGCACATCAAAGTCACCAGCAGCGACAAAGAGAGTGGACTTGTGCCTAGCAAAAAAATAAAGAGGCAATACTAATAAACTTATGAGAGAATGGACCGTCAAACAAGGCTGGCCATTGTTGTCTTTAATTATTCCTCATTCTCCGGCTACAGCCCCACACTGGTAGCTAGGTAGGATATAAATTTTAAAAAAAAATAATTAATTAGGAAAAATAAAGAGAAATGGTAAAAGTATTACTATTTTTTTGTCATAAAAATATAAAGAGTTTTCATTAAAGAAATTGCAAAAGCATTGCTTTATAGTTTTTAATATATATAAAAAAAATATAGAGAGTTTTCATTTAAATGAAAATTTTTGACACCTCATTTTGTCCTAATTGTGTATATTTGATTGCCCATTTTGTTTAATTGGGTTCTTTGATGTTGTTGTTGTTGTTTTTATTTTTTTTTTTTCTATAGTTTAAATCGAATTTAAAGGGTGTTTAAATTTGGTCTTTACGGTTAATTTTCAAATTAAATTTCTGAAGGGGGCTTTGGGTAATTGGGTATGGGTATCTAAATCTAGGGTAATCGGATACTAGATCTAAGGTAATTCAGTATGATATTCTTATTTGGTCTAAATTTTAAGAAAATTATTTGAATTTAAACACTAACTATAAAAATTCAAAAATTTAACACTTTAGAGATTTGCAAAATCAAACTATACTCGCCTCCGTTTTCGAATTCTCCACTCCAAGCCTTTTGAATTTCCTTCTATTGCACTTGCCTTTCAACCCCAAGCGTTTGTCCTTTCTCTTTGCCTAAGCCTTTCGATTCCAAGCCCTTGCTGCAATTCGAACCCATCCTCCTTGATTTCTTCGATCTTAACCACTCAATCTCTCAGCAACTCACTACTAATGTTTCAATAAAGACAATTCCTTTCTGACTCTCTCAAACTCTCAGTTTTCTATCTCTCACTCTCAATTGTCTGTGTCCCTCTCACCTTCAAAAAACCCCCATTTAAAGGTCTAAGGGAAACAATTTGACTTACATTTGATTAATCAATCAATTTAAGTTACTTAATCATGTTTAAAATACCAATTACCTTTTTTTTTTAATTTCATAACTGATTCTCTTTTGTGCATGTGTGCAGGTGCAAGCATGGAGAAATTGAAGAATCCGACCTTTTTTATTTTATTTTTTCCCTTTTTTATTTTTTTATTTTCAATGTAAAAAATTTAATTTCCTTGTATTTTTTTCTTTCATTTTTTCATTTTATAAAATAAAAATATTACCCAATTTTTATTGTATAAGTCCATGGTGATGGATCTAACACAAACATGTGAGTTGCCACAATCCCAAGTCAAGTATATGCTAGAGAAATCTTATACATATAAAGATAGAGTAGGCTTTAATTTTCATGTATTTTCCTGCTTTTTGATTTTTGATGGATGAATAAATCTACTGAGAAGACAAAGAAGGAGAAGAAGAAGGAAATAAAAAATTAAAAAAACAAACAAACAAATGTATGGTATATTACAATTTGACTTCTCCATCACATTCATATAAAGGTAATTTTGTCTTAAAAATTATTAATTATTTATGTGTATATTACATGATATTAATCTGAGATATATTTAGCTGATTTCCTTTTGGTTTTAACTTATACTTTATGTTGTTTATCTTTTGTTTTGTTTTGTTTTGTTGCATGAGGTTTATTTTGTAGGTCATGTTTTGTTTTGTTTTATTTTGTTTGGTCTTGTATCCCGGTTTTTTGTTAGATGTTGGTATTGTTCTTTGGGAGATTTTTAACGTGTTGTCTTTTGTTATCTCCCATTGATTGTCTTGTGATCACGGTATTCCTCCGCCAAAAGTGAGGGGTTATCAATAAATAAATGGAAGTGCTGCCCTTCTTTAAAAAAAAAAATTACATGATATTAATCTATTAGATTCGACAATCTACAATGTATGCATATCTCTATTATTAATTATGGAAGTCAGTTTAATTATCTTTCCAAAAATACTCTTACCTCATAATTATAATATTTTTATAAATTATGAAAATATAAATAATTTAATAATTTTTATTTTAAACTAGAAAATTATTTTTAACTTTAACCATCCTTTCAACTCCCTCATTATTCCCTAAAAATATGAAATTCGAAAAATTAGGCATAAATTTAAATTTTAAATAAATATTTTAAGTATCCATTATTCATATTTAAATAAATATTTTTAACTACCCATTATTCTCCCATAATCTCATAGATTGTGCATAGTTTAATATAATCAAATTCAAAATTTTTTAAAATAAAAAAAAAATCATTTTCAATCGAAAATTTAAATTTGCAAGACAAAATATTTTTAATTTTTTTTTTAAAAAAAATTAGCATTTCAAAATATCAGTATAAAAATCTTACGATTAATACCTAAAATTGCCTTCATTTAATCTCTATATTCAATAATTTTTTTTTATAGAATTAAGATTATGAATATCTTTAAGTAACACTTAGTTCTTGATAATACCATTTTAAATGCTTAGTAAAAAATACATTATTATTTTAAATTAAAATAAGATCTATAATTCACACACAATAATTAGACTTTTTGCTTAACATGTCATCAAATTAAATCCAAGCCAAGTAGATAAGGCGAGATAAAATTGAAGTTCAAGTCCACCTATGAAAATAATAATTATTAATAATTAAATATATTCAATTATAAATAACAAAATGCATAATAAACTACACCATCATCATCATCATCATCATTATCATTATCATTATTACTAGCCATGGGCACCCACTTGCTCCACGACTCTAAATTTTAAATCTTTTAAAAAATTATAAAAAATAATAAAAAAATTAAATAGTATAAGGGTATTTTGAAATAGTTGTATATAGTTAAAGAGTTATTTTTGAAAAATTATGAATAGTTATAGGGGTAAATTTCATATAATTATAAGGTCATTTTAGAATAATTATGGATAGTTATAGGGATAAATTTGAAGTATCCCCTTCATAGTATATATAAGAGATTATCATCTCCTAAGAAACATCTCAGAGACACTTTCGTTGAACTGGCTCCCACAGGAACAGACTCGTTACCTTGTATTCAACCCTTAAATATGAATGTACATGAAATGCTTGTACAAAAGATTCATATAAAATGAGCAAATCCTTTTGTTTAAAGAATTATAAAAATGAATATTCAAGGGCAACATCCCAATAATTGTAGCAATGTTTTAGTGTTTTGTTTATATTATCTGCCGGATCTATATAACTTGTTTTTTGTTTGAAAAAAAGTCTTTTACCATAAAGCCTGATTTATGTATATTAAACGAACAATTCCTTAACAGAAGATTTAAAACTCACTAATTATATAATGTAATTAACAATATTAGTCTTGTTCAGTGAATTTCTTATTTAACAATAAATTATCTTAAGATCTCAAGGTAAGTATTCTCATAATAGATCTGGATAAGAAATATATCTAATTCTTTATATTTTCTACTTATCTTCTAATATTTTAAAAAAATTAATTAGACCCAAAATTTTAAAAAAAAATCAAATTTTTTTCCATAACTGACACCCTGCTATTTCTCTAAAACAAATTTATGTGCCATAAAAGTCGCGCGCCAAAGGATGACGCAGCACGTATTATTGGAGGAGCCTTATGGTCCAACCGCGTCCCGGTTCGGAGCCGGGTCAACCCGCCTGGTTTTCCTCCTATAAGTACAGCAGACGCATCGAACCAAGCTCTCTGCAAGTCTGTAATCTGCACTGCTACAGTGCTACATCACTCTTCTGCCCTCCCCCCACACCCCTCCTTCTGCCTCTCTTTCGAGATGGGCTCTTCTTCTCCATTTCCGATACTGTTCCTTGTGGTGGTAATGCGGTGCGCCGCGGGGGCGGCGGCCGGCGGTGGGTGGCAGATCCCGGACACCGGCGGCCTGAGCAGAGGGGGCTTTCCGAAGGGGTTCGTCTTCGGAACAGCGACCTCTGCTTACCAAGTGGAAGGCATGGCCGACAAGGACGGCCGCGGCCCCAGCATCTGGGACGTCTTTGTTAAAATCCCAGGTACGCCGTCGCCGGTTTAATTGTATACAGTACCCATTAATGCATTCGTAAATATAGTGTATGAAATTTATTACACAGTTACATTTTGCTAATTCTTGTATTTACGCGGGTGCTCGAGTTTTTTTCTCCCCACATTTTTGGGTAAAATGGGGAAAAAAAAAAAGTGGGAAATTTCTCTTTTAAAAAAAAAATAGGCTCTGTTTGGATGAAGTTCTTTGTTCGGGAAAAGAGAAAAAGGGTAAATTAATTTATTTTAATTTTAATTTTTTTCTTAATAAGAAATTCTACTGTTAAAGTATGATTGTAAATTAAGAAAAATTAAATATTAATGATTAAATGAGATTTTTGTTGATTGATTTGTGGAACATTTATTTTATTTTAATTTTTGGTTGACTAAAAGGTTTAAGTTCCTTTATAGTTCACTATTTTTTTATTTTTTTATTTTTTGAATAATTTTGAGCTCCAAACAGGCCTTTAATGTGTAGAATTTGTGTGAACAGGGCTGATCCCAAACAATGCAACAGGGGAGGTCACAGTGGACCAGTATCACCGCTACAAAGTATGGGTTTCCACTTTTCTATTCTTTTTTTATTTTTGGGATCATCCATATTTGTTCTTTGTTGAGAAAAATTATCACTTACCATTATTAGACCCATTTTCTGGTTTTTGCTGATTTTCTTTGGATTTTTTCTGGATGATGAATTTTTTACTTATGTACTTTTTTTTTTTTAGATTCTTATATTATTTTTTATATTATATTGTAAAAATGATAAGTTATGGTTATTTTCTATTTATTTATTTTTTTTTTTAAATGGGAGATGGAATGCCGGTTACAGGTTAGTGGTTACCATCTAAGGAAATTAGTGATGTTATAGATTTTTCAGTTTTGTTGCCTTATTGTCATCAATACACTAGCTGTTTGGTTAGGGTTTTTGTTTTTTAGATAGCAATGCTTGGTTAAGATTTTGAAAGTATTCTTTAACCTTTTTTAAAAAAAAACAAATTTGTTATTAATGTATTTTTTGTCTTTAAAAGTAAGAGGGGTCCTTTGAGAAAACCCAACAAAGTTTTCCCTTTTTGTTTCTTGGAAATTCTTTGTGCGGATTACGAGTCTTGGATTTGGATAGAATTCAAAATTCATGCTCCCAAACCTTGAGGTAGGTAAAATAAAAATAATAGTAAGACATGATTTTCAATTGAAAACAATATGTCTTCACACCATTTTTCTTTTAGTCTGACTTATGCTCATCATCCTAATCCTCATCCTCAGGCTTTTTTGTTTTCATTCGTTTTGACTAATTTTGAACTTTGAAAAATTTTCCCTTCTTCAACTCATTAATTTGCTTTCCAAAAAATAAATATAAGAAAATGAATAGTCTAGCTCAATGCAATGCCCTCACAATGAGGATTGTCTAATCGCATCGCTCTCGCCTATCCGTAGCATTCTTTAGTGATTTTTTTGAAATATGAGATTACCCTCTCTTAATGCTCAATTATAAACAAAAATTATCTCACTTGAATTGGGAATAAAAAAAAAAAAATACAGACCTAGAAAGGGAAATAAAACCCTACCAAGTAATTTACAACCAAGAGATTACATCGGTAATTGAATAAAATAAGGCAAGCTTGAAGTTTCCACCCCCACCCTTTTTTTCTAGTTAATTTATTTTTATGTTTTCCTTAGTTCTGTTTTTTAATTTAGAGTCTTTTTAGTTTTTTTTTTTTTTGGTTCTTAAAAAAACAGCATAGAGGATAGGTGGTTAAGCTCATGAGCCTGTAGAACCAACCAATGCTTCTCCAGCTTCTATAGCTGACATATCATCCTTGTCAATTGTTCAAATCAAAATAAATCAAACTCTATAACAGGCCTATCTTCTGTTGACAAAATGAGAAAATAGATAGGGACATCCACTCAAACCGAATCTTGCCTGCAGTATGTGATGCTTCTTGTTCCTTTGGGGAAGCGTGTGTTTGGATTTTTTGCGCTCCCCCCCCCCCCCCTCCAAATATGGCTAGAATCCACAAGTTTGTGTACATTGACCCCAACTGCTTTTGGCTCCATACGTATTTGCGACGTTTGAAGTGCATTCTTGAAAATTAGAAGTCATTCAAATGAAAAAAAAACTATGATAAAAAAAAAAATCCTTTTGTAGCGAATCATTTATTAAAAAAATTTAGATTTTATTGGTGGAACAAGTTGTCCTTGTTTGCGCGTGCACGCACACATGCGCACAAGAGTGGAGGCACATTTAGAGAGGGAGCAACTTTGGAAAGTGCTTTATTATACCTAGACATGACTCACATGTGGCACTTCTCTCTCTCAATATAATTGAGAAAATATGTCCAAAACTAAATTTATGTTTTTGGAAAGTGTAAACTAGGTTACCTTAACAATTGACAAACTAATCATTAAAAATAATATCTTATCATTTGATTTTTCATTCACTAACTATGCTAGCTACGTTGTTATGTTGGATTCCTTGGTATCTGATGTGGATGTTAGAAGGTAATGTTTTCTATATTGTTTTGTCTCTGTGTGCGCTTTGCCTTCTATCGGAGAAACTTGTTTTAATTCATATGCAATGTTGTTTAAATTTTTAATGGTCCAAATATACTAAATCTTTCTTAAGAATCTTGATGCTTGTCTAACAATTTTAATGTGCCCCAGTTCGAGGGGTCAATTTAATTTTGCGTACTTGATTTGACTTTTGATCATTGCAAGTTGTTGATTTTGAAGATTTATGAATTTAAAGTTTTCTTTTCTTGTTACAGGAAGATGTGGATATAATGGCGAAGCTTAACTTTGATGCATACCGGTTCTCCATATCATGGTCTAGAATTTTTCCAAGTAATTAATATGATAATCTTCTTGCCTTATCAATTGAATGTGATTTTCACAGGCTGACTTCAAAAAAAATTTAAAAATTGTTTTAGCCTGTACTTAACATTTTTTTCTTTTTTGATGCAGATGGAACTGGGAAAGTTAATTGGAAGGGAGTTGCTTACTACAATAGGTTGATTAACTACATGCTTGCTAGAGGTAATTTTCAATGAAAATAAAAAAACATACACCAATGTAGCATCCAAGGTCCCAATTTAATAAAATGTACTGATATATGCCTTCATAGTTTTGGTTAAAAGATATATATATATATATATATATATATATATATAAATATATAATAAATACAACATTCTCTGATCCATTCTTGTTTATATGGCCTGTAGGAATTACTCCATATGCTAATCTGTATCATTATGATCTTCCCCAAGCACTTGAGGATAGGTACCTTGGATGGTTAAGCAAGGATGTTGTGTAAGTGCTGTGACATTTACTGTATTTACTTTTTCTAGCTCAATGTGATGGATTAACCAGCATATGATATACTATTTTGTAGATTTATTTTGATTTATATTGGAATTTGATAAATGATTCAAACTCGACAGGAAAGACTATGCCGATTTTGCAGAATTTTGTTTCAAGGCTTTTGGAGACAGGGTAAAGAACTGGTTTTCATTTAATGAACCTAGAGTCGTGGCTGCTCTTGGTTATGATAACGGGTTTTTTGCGCCTGGAAGGTGCTCAAAGGCATTTGGGAATTGTACAGCTGGTAACTCTGCAACCGAGCCTTACATTGTAGCTCATAATATGCTTTTATCTCATGCTGCTGCATCTAAGAGATATCATGAGAAGTATCAAGTAAGGCTTAGATTTTCTCTTTTTGACCCGTCTGAAGTTAATGGCTTCTTTCCAATTCATTAGAGCATATAAAGCTTGTCTTAAATCATGAACTACTATATATATTCTCAGGCAAAGCAGAATGGGAAGTTCGGAATTCTCTTGGATTTTGTTTGGTATGAACCTCTTACCAGAAGCAGGGCTGACAACTATGCTGCTCAAAGAGCCAGAGACTTTCATGTTGGATGGTAAGTATCCTTGACAAACACATTCAACTGTTTAGAAAAGATAAGTAGTGAATTGTATGGTACCAAGTGATCACATTGATAAATTCTTGCTGCAAAAGTTATTGTGAATGCATGGAGAAAAATCACAATAGTTCATCCATGTCTGGTTTGGTAGAAAGGAAGAAAATTTGTAAAGGAGAAGGTACAGGGAAGGAAAGAAGGAACAGAAAAAAGTTAATTTTCACTCAAGTTAAGTGCAGGACTCTTTCCTTCCAGCCATTTACTCCTACGGTCCTACTTTTGGAGGGTTTGATCTTGAGAGAGAGATCAAAGCCTTTTTTCCTTCCATTTTCCTTCCTTTCTCAGTTCATCATGACCTGAAAGAAGGAAATACGAGTTTCCACTTGCTCTTCCTTCCTAGTTCCTATCTAACGAAGTGTTACAATTATTTAGTGAGGGACTGATATTGGAATGGACACTGACAAAGGGCCTTTCTCCGTCCATTTTCCTCCTTTCTCATTTCTTCATCATCCCTAAGAAGCAGAATGACTTTCTTCTCACTTTCCCTTCCCTCCTTTTTCCTTCTTCCTACCAAAGTGTTGGAATTATTTAGGATCTGTCTCAATATCAGAGATTTATATTCAGAATATATATGTTTGTCTGTGTGTGTATATTTTGAATATTATACAATATTCAAAAGATATTGAAAATTGATTCTGCATTTGCCTAGGTTTATTCACCCACTTGTATATGGTGAATATCCAAAAACAATGCAAGAAATCGTTGGAGATAGGCTGCCAAAGTTCACAAAAGAAGAGGTGGAGATGGTGAAAGGTTCATCAGATTATTTTGGTATCAATCAGTATACAGCTTACTACATGTATAACCCTCGTCCAACAAAACCGAAATCCTTGGGTTACCAGCAGGATTGGGATGCTGGATTTGCTTGTAAGATACTTACCCCCTCCTTTTAAATGAAGGTAAATTTTAACTGTCAATGCTAACAGAAATTCTTTGACTACTAACTCTACTGCTCTCCTTTTGCTGCTTTTTACTGCTAAACATTGCAGATAACCGTCATGGAGTGCCAATTGGTCCAAAGGTAAGCTCAAACGAAGCACAAATTTACTTTGGCATTGCCAGATTGATTGAAAATATGGGATAATTTATGAGTTGCCTTTGCATCATTAATGCATGGATCATGGATTTATTATCAGTTTTTTTTTGGCTGTATAATGTTTGCAGGCAAATTCTTATTGGCTCTATGATGTCCCATGGGGGCTGTACAAAGCTGTGACCTACATAAAAGAGCGCTATGGAAACCCCACCGTGATATTAGCTGAAAATGGTAGGAAGTCCATAACGCAGTGTCCAAAATTGAGCAAATTTTCATCAAAGCTGTTCAAAGTCTAACGGGATTTATCCATTATGTGCAGGCATGGATGATCCTGGTAATGTCACTCTTCCCAGGGGATTGCACGATACCACAAGGATCAACTTCTATAAAGGCTATTTGCAACAGCTAAAGAAGACAATCGATGATGGGGCAAATGTGATCGGCTACTTTGCATGGTCATTGCTTGACAACTTTGAATGGAGATTAGGGTACACTTCAAGGTTTGGCATTGTCTATGTTGATTACACAACTCTCAAGAGATATCCAAAGATGTCTTCCTTATGGTTCAAGAAGCTACTTAAGAGGAGAAGGCACTAAGCTGCCCAAGTGCCACTTCCTCCCCCACAACCAAGTTAGCAATAATTGAGTGGAAAGATTGTCAACTACCTCAAGTTAGCAAATCTCCCCAAATGCTCTAGTTATTTCTTTTGTTGTTGATTGTGGGTTTAAGTAAGAATAATGTTTGCACGATGTGTCCCCTCCAACTTAATAAGAACTCTTGAGGTCTTTTCCTTTTTGGGACATTGTGTTTTCCTCTTTCCTTCTGGGTTCCGCAGTGGCCTTGGATTTTGACTTCTGAACATGACAGAAAGGGAAAATGCCTGTTCAATACTTCCATAGCGGCTCATCATTTCTCTCTTTCTTCAATTAACCAACTTGTTTGAAGTTAAACCCTTTTTAGAACTTGTTTGGTGGGAAATACTTCCCAAATGGTCTAGTGTTTGAAAGCATTTTAATTTCCAGGGATTAGATTTGTGTAGATTTAATAGAAATTAGATATAATTTTTATAATATGCTTTATTCGAACAAAGTCCAAATTCAAATTCAAACTTCAAAATCTATACTTCTAAAGGTAAGGTTAAAAAAAAAAATTGAGTTTAAATTTTGTGTAAATCTACATAAACTTAAATTAAATCTCAAAATCTTTGTTTTCAAATATTATGTAAGCATCTTTGACTGCTGTTTGCATTGATAATGAAATAGTTGAGATGCCATAAAAGTGTATGGTTTTTTTTTTTTTTTCTCATAATAATATAATTTTAGTTAAATATAAGAACTCAATTTCATGCCTACAATAGGAAAATGCATAGAAAATGGAGGAAAGGGAAGAAAATAAAATTCAATTTAATGTTTATAGCAAGCAAATGCATGAAAAATAGAGGAAAAAAAAATGCAACATAATAAGGCGAGGGCCCGGCACATGACCACCGAAGAACTCAATTTTAAAGAGCTTATATAGATTTTTATAGAATGACGATGTAGTTGATAAGGTGTGTCCAAAAATTACGACCCTGCAAAATCAAAGACTTTAAACTCATCATTAATAAAATCGAGCCTCAAATTTTTTACTTACCTCCGTACCTAACAAAGGAAATGAGTTTCTCGATAATAGAATTGACTCTAAAAAGGCATATTTTGTCCAAAAAATGAAGTTTTTCAGACTAATTTCTTTTAATATACAAAAATATAATAGTATTGTATAATAACAAATAAAGTTATTATTGTGGTGCGATCATGCACGGATTTATTATACAATTAATATTTTATATTAAAATACAGAATATAATATAATTCATATTATATTATCTTATATGTTTATTTAGTAAAATGAAAGATGACAAGATGTAATAAATATAAAATGTATAGTAAAATGTAATGTTCACATGGGGAAAAATGTAATGTCAAAATACAATAAAGCACAAAAAGATGGTGAGATTGATATTACTAAGAGTTAATATGGTCATTGTGAAAATGGAGACTCTTGTAATGCATTGCCTTTAAAATGTCGATAATCATGTTCATTCTATGTTCTCTCGCATTAAATATTGTTGTTGCTGTCCAAAATTGCATTACTTCAATTGCTTCGCCTTTCAACTATGACCACTTGAGAAGAAAAAAAAATAAAAATAACTTGGAGGACCTGGGATGTACTTTGAAGGATCACTCCAATGCCTAAGTTAGAAAAAGAGAGACTCGTTTTACAACAATAAATGTAAATGAATAAGAATGAAATGCATGTCTTCCTCTAAGATACCCTTTTTATAGCAACGAGTGTAGACCTTTCCCTAACTTGACATTCATGAGATACGGTTGCAAGTAAGTCATGGGCGGTTATGCAAGCCATCAATTGTAACCTCTATAGCTACACGAGGGTTATTAATTAGTTTAGTGGGAGTTATGTAAGATACCGAACGTCACCCAAGGCCGACCTTATGGCCGCCAGCCTCCATGGACATATTTGACAAATTTAGATATACTAACTTTGGCTATATCAATTGTAAAGATATCTTTTACAACTAGATCGAAGGCAAATGTATTTTTTAAAATCCCTAATTGTTAGTTTGAGATTTTTTGGTTGATAATCTAATTGGTGTAGTTTTCTCTTGTATAGTGTTTTGCTAATTATGTTTGTTTTTCTTTTAATTATTTTGGACCTAGTCCTGCCATTATCATGAAAAAAAATTAATTAATATATAAAAGAGCACATATAAATATTCATATTTAGTACATGATTTTCAGTTTAAATTTGTCGTGATAGATTTCATTTTAGTATGTATATTTTTTCAAGCTAGAGGACACATTAAAAAAAAATAAAAAGGGGGTAGAGGACACATTCTCCCATACTCATCCTAGCTATATATGACAAGAAATCTCCATGGAGATTTGCCAGCTCTTGCTGACTAGGATTGCGCCCTTAAATATTTGTAATTTTGTGGTCGGTAGTGCCAACCGACCATTAAAAATTTTAATTAAAGGCTTAATTTTTGTTTTCTCGAGACCAATGTCACTATTCATAGTCATTGATTTAATTAATGAATTATTTTTCTTGGTCTGAGAATCTGTAACTTTAATTTATACTTGTTGTAATGTGTAAGATAGAAAAGGAAAGTAGAAAACCTTAGCTCATTTTTTTTTTTTTTTTGGATTATCGTGAGAACTTCAGCCATCAACGAGCCACTTTTTGGACCCCCCAATGCGGCACCAAATTTACGAGTCGGCGGCCTTTCCCCTTGGTTCTCTGACCGAGTTAATCGGATGCGGTCACAGCTGCCATGCGCCGGTTAGGCATTCGTCAAATCCGTCCCAGGACACATGTCAGGATCAATTTCTGGCATAGCCATTTAATTGATCATTGAGCTCATCCACCGAGGATTGAACACACTATCCCCCCACTGGAATGCCAGCACCTTTCCACTGTGTTCATGCCCTGGGGGTGAAAACCTTAGCTCATTTACATAGTATAAAGTTGACTAGTCCTTAATGAGATAGCAGTGGATAAAAGCAAAAGGACTAGATTCGTCTTTCTTTATTTTATTTATTTATTTTTTGTGTCATCTTATCCTTTCGAGTATATCTAAATTTAAAACTTGAAATTCAAATTTTCAAACACAATTAAGGGTATTTTAGTTTTGTGAATGATTAATCTGTCTTTATAAATGGCAACCGAAACATGAGATAGGGTAGATCTAGTATAGTTCCATGCTACTAACTCTAGTCCACTCTTGTAAACTTTAGTTACCAAAAAAAAATACATAACCCAGTGCACAAACAAATTAATGTACCATGAAGGTATCGCAAATAAAAATGTGGATGTAATAATAAGAAAAATAATGAGGATGATGTCGCAACGTCTCGGAAAAAGGGTCAAGAATGGCAAGAGATAATAGATTTTGAAATTTGAATTGGAGTAGTCACTAACCTATTCTTTGTCTTGGTGCGGTTAGAATACCTTATCTTAGTCTACTTTACCAGAATCAGGATCGAGAGTTCGATTATGCGAGGAGAGGGTATTAGCACCCCTTACACACCCGTTCTACGAACGATACCTAATTAGTTATAAATTATTCCTAAATTGAATTTTGATGATCTTTCATTAATTCCATTAAAATAAACAAATAAATAAAATCAAAGTGCGATTTAGGAATGTCTAATAAAATCTCCAAATGAGGGGATCTTGTTAGATAAATCCTCCCTTGGAGTTGATACAAGTGAGGTCTAAATTATCTCTTTACCTTTTTTAAAATCATTGGGACGTACCAAAACCAAGAAAATCATAAAAAAAAATCATCTTTATTCCTAGATTTTTAAAAAATCTTATAAAGTCATTTTGGAATTTCTCAAATATTTTTATAAAAAAAAAAAAAAACTTTTTCGGATTTTTAAAGAGTTTTCTTTATTTTTCAAAGGTATTTTTTTTCTTTTTTTCTTTTTCATTCTAAGTCAATATAACTCAAAACATTTTTCCTAACTTCAAAAATATTTTTCCCAAATTTTTATTCATTTTTCCTAATTTTTTTTGTATTTTTTTGCTATTTTTTCAATGTTTATTTTTAAAAAATTAAAACTAATTAATTAAATTTATTAAATAAAATAATATATAAAATAAATAAAGGTGAATCGGGTGAGTCGGCTCAACCGATTCATTTAAAATGAACCAGATTAATCCAACAGGTGTCACGTGTTGAAGCGGTTCCAAGTTAGTGTTGCGGGTACTGGCCTCTGCTTTTCAAGTAGCTTCACAGCAAACCACAACCACTCGGTCTCTCCCGTCATCTTAAATGTGGCATAGAGGACTTTCTACTCATCAGTGCAACGCAGCACTGTCAATATCTTCTCAATCTCCTGTATCCAATTCTCTACAATAGTTGGGACAACTCCTCCTGAGAAAGCTAGGGGATTCATCCAGGTAAACAGCTCTATGGTGCAGCCCTGATCAGCTGGTGGGCAATCTTGTTCCCTAGAGTTTCATGCAATCTCCACCATGACCTGTTAAGCTACACTATGCAGTACTTGATTAGAATTACTGTCACTCATACTGGAAGCCCCCACGTTGCCACTACTTCCAACATTTGCATTGTTATTCCCAAGGTCCATCCTGAAAATAGGACAGAAAACAATCTTAGAATCCTATATCATAACACAATCGATACAATCATTTAACTAAGATACTATAAAATACACTCTATCCTCATATTAAAATACTTGGGCTATCATAGGAACTTCCCTTATACAAAAAAATCAACTTAGCGTTCAAATTTCCCATTTCAAGTCCAATCTCACTGCTCAGAAACAAAAACAGTTGATAGTTTGCCATGACTTTCCTAAAATTGTTGTCTCAAGAAAATCACAAAAGATCGTCACAGAATTTCTACCTCCAGGCTGCGAGACAAACCCAAAATTCCACTTTAACCTCCAATAATGACTTACTAGATTCCTAATCTACTCATTTCCTACCCTCATCAAAATTTATTCTTATACTCTGGTATTGTTATCCGTTAAAGTCTGCAGAACCTAACAACTTAGGCTCTGATACCACGACTGTAAAGACCCGAAAACTCTACTGTTCTGATACCACAACTGTAACGCTCTGAACCCGATGGGGCTCGAAATGCTATTTCTCATAATATATGTCTCTGAAACCATATATATAACTACCCGAACTCGAAGTGGGGTACCGGGTATACTTGTCTATAATTCCTTATTAAACATGTAGCGGAAAACATAAATATCACAATAACTATACCAGAGCTCTAATACCACCATCATTATACATATATCTCCAAAATCTTGATTATTTATATCCCAAATAGTCAAAAGCATATCTACATACACATATCAGTGTCTCATCAGAACTTACCTACACAACACTAACTAATCCCGCTCTTGAGCTCTCTGGGCTTGTTTCCTGGTTGTTGACTTTTTAAATTCGATCCCTATTTTGATGCTGACAATGCACTTGAATCAAATGTGTGTTCCTAGTACTTGAACAAGTTAAAAATTCACACACACACACACACATGGACGAGGGTCATAGAGGCCAAAAGGAACTCAAAGAATACATACACTTGGCGTATTCCATGAAGTGGAGAGCAAAGAAGAAGAAGAAGAAGAAGAAGAAGATATATGGTTTAAATTGTAGATGCATTTTTTTTTTCCATTTGGTCTGTAATAATGCATTGCATGCATGGTATGAATGAAAGCTCAAATGACAGCAAACAAACCTTAGGAACCAACACTTTTCACATAAAAATTTTTTCTTAATAACTAATTAGTTAGGGTCAAATATTAGAGTCAAAATGACGGTAGACCAACATTGGATTTTTTGGGTTTAATTAAAAAATCTGGTCGACCAACCTAATCACATTTTAAATAGCTCAGTCGATCGACTTGGCCAGAAGTCAAATGTTTGACTTGGCTTGGCCGACTGATATAAATTGATCGCATCTTCCACGGTCGACCAACCTTCAAACTTGACTTTTTCTACCTGTCCCGGCCAACCGAACTTTCAGTTCAAAAATACCCTCGGCCTACCGAACCTTATGAACCGGCAGACTGACCTTAAGGCCAAGCAACCAAACCTACGAAGGTTTGGAATATCGCCTTGGCTTGGCCGACTGACCCTTTAAGACGATCGACCAAATCTCTTGGGTTCAAGTTATTTTAAGCGTTTAAAATGTGTTTAATTTTTATTAAATAATTTTAAAAATTCCTAATATGTCCCTAACGGTTAGATTTTCCCTAGAGTGTATATACATCCCCTCATTACTCATTTTTAAAATAGAGATTAGTTAAGAAAATCCTCTCAAAATTATTTTTTTGTTCTTCATTCATATATACTCTCTTATTCATTATTCTTTTGAAAAATCTTACAATAGAGCATATATCTTGAGGATTCTTACTTCAAAGCAAAAATCATTTAACTATTTTTTCATTCTCCATTTGAAAAATCTATTTTGAAAAAAAAGTTTTATTTAGGGCATTTTTATTCAAAGCATTTTACTCTCAACATTCATACTTTGAATCTTATTCTCTTTCAGAGTAACCTTCTTAGTTCTCCCATATATCTTTGTTGATAAATATTATTGGGAGAAAATTTCTATTGGTTATCTTTGAAAGACTTGAGCACATACTTTTCATTCATACATCTTTATGCTTGGAAAAGTCTTTTTGCATTTGTGCTGTCATAGAAAAATCTTTATCTTACAATATATATATATATATATATATATATATTTCTCCAACACCTTTCATTGAAAAAAATTTTGGAGAAAAATTTTATCAGAGTTAAATCTTTGAGTCTTTATCATATACATATTTTATTCAAAGATTTCATTTGAAAAATACACATTCTCACTTGAGCTTTACTTCATATCATAGGTGAGTATTTGTGCTTATTGGTGTACACATCTGCTTAGCTTACAAGCATTATATTTGTACACAAATATTGTTATCTGTTGTATTTCCGATGTGTGATCGTCGGAAGAGGATTGCATTGGCCTGTAACGTGCACTAGATTTCTTAGACCTAGTTAAGAAAGCACCAGATAGTCCAGACCCAGTTAGGAGGACCTATTGCACTGTAAGGTGTAGTTGTAAAGGTTGGGGTTAGCCCAATGAATGTGACATGTGTTATTCCCTTGCCCAGTAAGGAGAGGTGATTGTAATCGGTGCTGCTCCACCCATAAGTGAGCAACGGTAGATTATGTGATAATGCTGTTAATGATTCATACGATGTTTATTGTGAAAAATCTTGTGATGAATCATATGTTGAATTATATGATGAAAGCAAGCATGTATATAGAAAACTAGAAAATACTTCATCTAAACTATATAAGTTTCTAGTTAGGATACCTAAACATAAAATCTTCCTAAGAAATGAAAATAAAAAGGTGGAAAAACACTTAAAAGAATTAAAAGAATATCAAGCCACTCTAGAGAGGAAAGAGGTTGAAAGAATTTTGAAAAACATTTGCTTAGAAAGAAAAACTGAAGATTATTTTAAAATGTTTTTCAAATTCATGAGTGAGGAAGATAACCCTGTTAAACCCTTAGGAATTAAAAGAAGTAAATCTTTCAAAAAGGGTTCATCTTCTAAATCTCATTGTCATGCCTCATCAAGTAGAAGTAGAACAAATAAGTGTAATCGTTATTGTGCATATAAATCATGTTTATACATTGGAAAAAAAGGGCACATTAAATACACTTGTTTAGTTAGAGGTGTCAAAGGCATGGATAAAGAAATGGGGTGGATTGTCATGAAAACAAACCCCTTAGGACAAAAGGAAGATCAGATTCAAATTGAAATTACATAATTATCAAAGTATTCCTTAGTGCATAGGATTAGCTAGAGGGGGTAGTGATGACTATAGGCTTGGGAAGTAGTTGGTGCTTAAAATGAAAATTCTTAATAGATGCATTCACTATACACTATATTGAATACTAAAATCATTAGAAATTCAAGCAAATATGCAAATTCAAGCATGATATCCAATTTAAACTTAATGCATTTATATCACAATAATTGGGTAAAATATGAAAACATTGGCTATAGCATACTCAAATAAAATCCACTTTCAAATGGACAAGGCAACAGTGCCTAACATATAATTCTCAATGCTTAATTCATACTTGAATATACAAATCTTAAGTTAAGTGTATTTTGTCCAATACACAATTTTGGGCCTTAGGGAATTCATCTTATATTGTATGTCATTTAACCCTAAGCTTTTTCTTGAACATAAAAACCTGATCAAATATTAGTCATCACTCTAGGCTTAAGCACTGATCTTCATAAATTCATACTTTACATAGTACTTATTTAAATACATTCTTCCGTATTCAAAACTAGAGACATCAACTAAGGGATTCAAGCTTTACTATTCAATCAAAACAATCCCTCGCGCTTTAAATGTAAAATTCTCCAATTTTGACTCATGCTAATGTCTTCCTCCTCCATAGGATATCTTTACCATTCCACAATCACATCTAGTAAAGATTCATCCCTTGCTTCGTATTTTGCTCAAAATTGTGATCATATTTAAAAGATACTTTGCATTCTCCAAAGAGCATTATTCTAAAATATTCATATTCTCCTAAATGTTTTTTGCCCAAAATGAGCTAGGACATATTTGTTTACACGAAAATATCTTTGAATATTGTCTTGCTTATTCTAAATACTCTTCTGAACTTAATAAAAATTTAACTGTTAAGAGTATTTATCCTTTACTTCTCTCACAAGCTCTCAAATCGTTAAGTCATATCCTTTAGAGTTTTGTATCTTTATAATGAATTTGAATGGTTAAGATAATTGCTAAGTTCAATCTAGATGATGGAACAAATTTCAAAGAATCCTATGCACAAGATAAATGGAAAAGTCATTCTAACTTTAGCCTCTCTCACGCATTGAAATTCTTAAGAAAAGAGGCAGTAACAGACTTATCACATCTTGAAGAAGTATTTTTTTATGACTTTTTGGTCCTTTAAGCCCAAGCTTCCAAAGCCAAGTTCAAGTCATTGAAAATCTTTAGAACATTTGGTTAACAACTTGAAGAATGGAAAAGGCATAAGATAGTAGTAGCACATAACTCAAGGGGAGCATTCCACTTTCATGGACATAACAAATTAAATGCCATCATAATTATACTTTGTGTCTATATGCCTTATGAGATTAGAACTATAGCAAACTATCCATTGTCATTTATTATACATGTTATCTTAATGGATGGTTTATATTTTATATATACTATTATTTGAACTACTTGTTTGCATGCTTGTATTGAATGTCTACTGCGTGACGGATGCAGTGATGTAAATTGCATGTTGTGTTATTTTAGATTGTTGCATGCTTTATATGAATAATTTGTTGAAAACAACCAGGTCCAAGTATAGGTTTTATGGGAAAATGTCTAATTTACAGACAACATGCAGCCGAAATTTCGATAAAATTTTCCCAAAACAAAGCCTTGTATAAAGATGATTATGATAAAATAACTGTTAAAATATTTTTGAAAAAATGAGTGAAAATTAAATGAATATTTAAATTTCATCGTCATATAATCATCGCGTGCTTAGGGGAACTAAGCTCCATCCCTAGAGAATGAGCATAAAGAATTCATATGTATCATGTTACGTGTTGGAATTGGTGTAATCCCAATAGAGGGGATATATTGGGTTTTAAAATTTATTCACTAATTTAAACATTTACATCGATTCACCACATATCATATCTCATTTTCACATGTGTATGTAAATTAATAAAATGATAAATGCAGACATACACGTGGAACATATCTCATTTAAATAGAGGTGTGCATGCAAATAATTATAACGATATATGAAAGCATACACATGTGGAAGTTAAAGTGCAATAATTAAATGAGATAAGGAGAGAGAAAGACACGATATTTGTTATCAAGATTCGGCCAAACCAACCTATGTCCTCGCCTTGGGCATACCCCCCAAGGATTCCACTAAACCTGCTCACTTAAACGGGCAGAGCAGAAGCTATTTACAATACCTCTCCTTGCGGGGAGAGGAAAACCCCAGCTTAATTACTAGGTTGAGCCAAACTGATCTTCCGTACAGGGTAGAGACACCTCAGTTCAATTACTGGGCTGAATCCAACTGGTCTCACTTACGGGGCTGAGACTCCCCAGTTTAATTTACAGAATGCACCCAACCAATCCATTAAAAACATTTTGTACATATAAAATGCTTCTGAAAATACAAGCAGAAATGTACATGTTAAAGGTTAAATACATACACTCTAATATGATATGTAATCTGATCAATAAGGGTGCTTATCTAACAATTTATGCACAAATGAAATATATGAAAATATGAGTATTATGTTCTTCTATAAATATTTTTGTAAATAAAGAACATTTGGGGAATCTAGGAATTTAAGCTTAATAAAATATTTGTGCTGTAAATAATTTCTCCCAAAATATTTATAAATAAATAACTGGTAGAAATGCAAGCAATACTCTCAAAAAAATGATTTCTAGAATATAAAGAACAAGTGAGAGTATGTGTAAGTAAAATGCCCTAAATAAAATACTCTCATCAAAAATGATTTTGAAGTAAAAGCATGGAAGAGATTTAGAGAGGTTTGGATAAAAAAGTTTGCCCCAAAAGAATAATTTTAACTATAAAAATTGGTTTAAGGGAACTTTGATTAACAAAGGTTTAGAGAGAATTTTAGAGTTAATCAAAGTTATAAGGGGTATTTATAAATTTTGGCCAAAATATGACCGTTGGGGACACAAAGGGAATTTCAAAAAATGTTTAACCATGTTTAATGAAAATGAACCCTGTTTAACTACGGTAAAAATTTGGCCAACCCGAGAGGTTCGGTCGACCATGGTCAAGGTTTGGTCGACCACTGACCGTGGCAATTTTAAACTACTAGTTTGGTTGATTGTCTTAGGGCGATTTTGAACCCTTCGTGGGTTCGGTCGACCAAGACACAGGTCGGTCGGCTACTTATCTAAGTTTGGTCAACCCAAGCAAATTTGAACTACACATTTGGTCGACCAAGTTTGTTGGGGGGTCAGACACTTTATGGCTCAATCAACCTAGGACGATATGTTCAAAATAGAATGGTCGACCGAGTGAAGTCAACATATTGACTTTTGACCGGTTCAGTTGACTAAGGCATTTATAATGCCAATGGTTCGATCGACCAAGGCTTAATCAACATTTTGACTTTTTAGCCAACAGAGTGTTCGGTCGACCAAGCTGAATATAATTAGAGGGGTTCGGTCAACCGGGTCTATTCAAAAACACAATTTTGGCCCTAATTATGATCCTAAGTTTTATCCCTGTTTGTATAAATGTGACATTTTAGCTTTAAGGGATTTTTCATTATGTGCATGGGGTCTTAAGGTCAATCGATGGTTATTGAGCTTATTCAACCTATCATGCATGCGATGCATTAATTATTACAGACCATATTACAGACCAAAATATTTTAAATGTAATTACAATAAAGAATAAATGTCTTCTTCTTCTTCTTGCTCTTCTCTTCATGGAATACGTCAAGTTGTTATGTGGGCTTTAAGTTCTGTCTTGACTTCCATTTCTCCTGTATCTTATGTCCATGCAAACTTGGAAACTTGTTCATACACTAAATGCATATATAAGATACATGTGATTTGTCAATATCAAAACAAGGATTGGACTCAAAAAGTCAACATTACGCTTTTTGATACTAAGACTCCTTTGGTTTATGAGCATCATTTCATGCCTTAATATCTCTTTTCTGGTGCATGTGTGATCCATAGGGATAGTTATACTATTTGCATAAAAGATTAATCTTTACCAATATATTTATTTTAAGAGATTTAAAATGATGGCTTATACTTCCAAGCATAGTGAAATTAGTCTTTAACTAGTATAAGCTGCTCTTTTCATCTAAGCCAGGATTCAAATCGATAGGGGGAGCATCCAAAATTAAATTTCTATCATATCATGCTCACCAATAATATTGGCTTAGAGTTGTTTAAAATTCACTGCGACATGTGCTTGTGTTGATTTTATTGAAAATCCTAAGTTGAAATATGTCGCTTAGCCACAGTTTTCTGTGTAGCCATATGATCTTGTTTTAAATTATCATCTTGTTCGGATCTATATGGTTGGTATTTCTGGTTATATTATGATGTATGCTTAAATGCCTAACCAGAAAATAATTGCTTGCTTGAGCATCATATTAAAGTTTCTTTTTCAGCAAGTATCACCCCCAACACCTTTTGCTAACGTCAAAGGGGGAATTTTTTTTTTTTTTTGTGCTTAATTGTTGTATTTTTCAAATAGTTTTAAAATTTTATATGCCCAAATGTTTTTATACTCTTGTGCCCAAATGTTATATCAAAAGGGGGGAGTGTTTCTAGAAAGGGGAGAATTTTTCTAAGCAAAATGAAAATTATTTTAGAGAGGGAGAGTGCCATTTTAAACTAAGACTTCTTTTAAAATACTCAATTTTTTTTCTTAACTTAACCCTTTTGCTAATGCCAAAAGAGGGAGAGCAAAATGATAAAATTCGGAGCTGTATGTGCTTCATTGTCAAAACTAAATGCATCCATTTGAAATGTCTTCTTTTGTAAATATGCCTAATCTATGTACTGCTTATTTTTAAAGAATGGATATTGTTAGGGGGAGCCTTTTCAGGCTTATCCCATTTTGCTCTTGGGTGTTTGTCATCATCAAAAAAAGGGAGATTGTTGACTTTTTGAGTTTGATCCCTGTTTTAATGCTGACAACGCACTTGAATCTAATGTGTGTGCCTAGTACTTGAATAGGTTAATAATTCACACACACACATGAAAGAGGGTCATGGAAGCTAGAAGGAACTCAAAAAACACATACACCTGGTGTATTCCATGAAGTGAAGAGTAAAGAAGAAGAAGAAGACATTTGGTTTAAATTGTAAATGCATTTTGTTTTTCCATTTGATCTGTAATAATGCATTGCATGCATGGTATGAATGGAAGCTCAAATGATCGTAGACAAACCCTAGGGACCAATACTTTTCAAAAAATTTTTTTTCTTAATAACTAATTGGTTAGGGTCAAAGATTAGAGCTAAAATGACGGTCGACCGACGTTAGATTTTTTGGGCTTAATTAAAAAGCCCGGTCAACTAACCTAATCACGTTTTAAATAGCTTAGTCGACCGACCTGGCCAGAAGTCAAATGTTTGACTTGACTCGACCGACTGACCTAAATTGAATGTATCTTCCATGGTCAATCGACCTTAAAACTTCACTTTTTCTACCTGTCCGGACCGACCGAACTTTCAGTTCAAAAATACCCTCGACTGACTGAACCTCAAGAACCGGTAGATTGGCCTCAAGGTCAGGCGACCAGACCTACGAAGGTTCGGAATATCGCCTTGGCTCGGCCAACCGACCATTTAAGACGGTCGACCAAACCTCTCGGGTTCAAGTTATTTTAAGCGCTTAAAACGTATTTAATTTTTATTTAACAATTTTAAAAATTCCTATATGTCCGTAACGGTTTGATTTTCCCTAGAGTCTATATATATCCCCTCATTACTCATTTTTAAAACAGAGATTAGTTGAGAAAATCCTCTCAAAATTAATTTTTTGTTCTTCATTCATATATACTCTCTTATTCATTATTCTTTTGAAAAGTCTTAAAAGAGAGCATATATCTTGAGGCTTTTTTCATTCTTTATTTGAAAAATCTATTTTGAAATAGAAGTTTTATTTATGACATTTTTATTCAAAGCATTTTACTCTCAATATTCATACTTTGAATATCATTCTTTTTTAGAGTAACCTTCTTAGTTCTCCTATATATCTTTCTTGATAAATATTATTGGGAGAAAATTTCTATTGGTTATCTTTGAAAGACTTGAGCACATACTTTTCATTCATATATCTTTGTGCTTGGAAAAGTATGTTTGCATTTGTGCTTTCATAGAAAAATCTTTATCTTACAAAAAAAAAAAATTTATTTCTGCTACACCTTTCATTGAAAAATATTTTGGAGAAAAGTTTTATCAGAGTTAAATCTTTGAGTCCTTATCATATACATATTTTATTCAAATATTTCATTTGAAAAATACACATTCTCACTTGAGCTTTACTTCATATCATAGATGAGTGTATTTGTATTTATTGGTGTACACATCTGCTTAGCTTAGAAGCATTATATTTGTACACGAATATTATCATTTGTTGTATTCCCGACGTATGATCATCAGAAGAGGATTGCACTAGCCTGTAACGTGCATCGGATTACTTAGACCTGGTTAAGAAAACACCGGATAGTTCAGACCCTGTTAGGAGGATCTATTGCACCGTAAGGTGTAGTTGTAAAGGTTGGGGACCCTATGAATGTGACTTGGGATATTCCCTCCCCCAGTAAGGAGAGTTCATTGTAATCAGTGCTGCTCCACCCATAAGTGAGCAACGGTAGTGGAATCTTCTTACTTGTTAACTTAAGGCGGGGACATAGGTAGTATTGGTTGAACCCCGATATCATATTGTGTGTCCTTTTCTCTTTCCCTGCACTATTTAATTTCCGCACTTAAATTCTCGCACATGTATGCTTATAGTTAAATTTATTATAAATGTGTGCATGATTTAAATATTATAAATGATTGGGAAATACTGAGTTTGCTATATTTGATTTTAATATCTACTCAGTTATATTGTGTTGGGTTTTGGAATTGCATAGAAAAACCCTCGGTTATGTTTTACTGAATTGTGATTTGAACCGAACCTAGGCAGAAATTTTTAAATACTCAATTCACCCCCCCCCCCCTCCTCTTAGGAACACACTAATCCCAACAATTGCACTTCTTGAAATGTTGAAATTATTGGGTGAAACACTTCTCAGTAAGACGGAATAGGTTATCATTAGTGTGTGGCAGATGAGTTTTTACATAAGAAAAACATAACCATTTATTTAACTTTAATTGAAAAAAGCATTTATATACCATAACTCACACCTATACAATTTTAAATACGTATTTTCTACTCAAACATACTTTAACTTAATATATAATCATGTTTTCATAAATCTACATATATATACACATAAAAGAATTTCCCTGATGGAACTATCATATAACATCGTGTATAATCCCCCATGATTGGGTTGTGTGGCCCGAAGACTAGACTTAACCATGGCTGGCCTACTAGGGTAAGTCAAAACTGTTATGTATGTAGTACGATTACCCACCCAACCTGGTCCGAACCCAATGGGGTAACCTGCTCCTGCAATTCATCACTTCAAAGGCTAATCGATTGTCGTCCGCCCTACACTTTCCTAATAGTTTGGCTGCACTACATGTAATACTAGCTATGGTACCATGCTCTGAATCATAACTAGTCCATCTGGGTTCTGCTACCATATAATACAATTCATATAATAAAACTGTAACATGATCTCATTTTTATAAGTTTGTATAAAATCTAACATGTTTATAATTTTGTATAAAATCTGCCATATCATATCTTTGTATAAAACTATCATTTCATAACTCGGCATAAGCCATCTAAACTTGGCATAAAACCATCTGAACTTGGCATAAAGTCGTTTGAACTGTTATTTCATTGCTATAAAAACCATCATGTTTAATCATACAATAATAATTATTCTCATGCCACAAAATTTGACTAATAAATCATAATATGATAACTGTCTGAAAAAACATATATATTTTACTGAAAACAAAGGTATAATTAATTTCACCTATTTAATTAATTTCATTATATTCTAAGAAAACTTGATATACTCTAATCCCTATCGTTTAATTTAATTCCAAATTATTCCCAATAATCTAATATAATCAAATCCCTGCAGTTTAATTTAATTCCAAAATATCTCCTAAAAATTTGATATAATCAAATCTCTACAGTTTATTTTAACGTAGACATATTTTTAGAATAAAATATGAACATAAATATAATTAATTTCACATATTCAATTTAAATTGGGCATATTTTAATTAACATAAGTCTAATTAAATTCACGTACTCAAATTTAATCAAGAATATTTTTAAAATAAACCTGACATAATCTATTCCTCTTACCTTAGCCTTGGAGTGGTGCATACGATGTCCAATCGACGAATCCACTCTGGTTAAAGTGTTGAGGAGTGGAACTAGGACATGGATATAATGTTCATTTTTCGATTTGACTTACAGATGGAGAGGAATTGAAAAGAGAGAGAGAGAGAGAGAGAGAGAGAGCATTCCGTGGGGGTCTCTGGATTTCAATTTGAAATCCTTTTGAAGCTTTAGGAAGCTTTAGGAGGTTTTATATATATATATATAATATTATAATATTATATTATTAAATTAATAATTATTAATTAATTAATTAATTAATTTTTTTAACACTTCTACGCATATAATTTTTGGGGTCATTACAATATTGACAAATAAAGAAATTGCTTCCCTATCCTAAACCAGAGGATGAACCTGTGCAGCCATTTCTCTCCAATGGTAAGCGTACTCCTTAAATGTCTCACTCACTTTCTTTTCCATATTCTGCAGAGTTAACCTATTTGGAGCCATTTTGGTCACATGCCTATAATGGATAATGAAAGCATGTGCTAGATCCCTTCAGGTGCGAATCTTTTCTTGGTCCAGCTGAACATACCATCTCATAGTTGCCCCAGTCAAACTATTTTGGAAGCAGTGGATAAGCAACTTATCATTATCAGAATATGCAGCCATCTTCTGACAATACATCTTCAAATGAGTTAATGGGCATTTGGACTCACTAAACTTCTCGAAATTCAGGACGTTGAATTTTTGGGATAAAACCACATTTGGCACTAGACACAAACAGAACACGTCAACTAAACCAAACACATTTGTTCCCTCAATTTCCCTTAGGCGTTCCCCCAGCACCTCATATTTATGATTAAGTTCCGATCTTGGAGTTTGCTTCTTGAATGTTTCCTTAATTGATCCTTTCTCTCCAACATCTAGAATCACAGTTGATGGTGTCCCCATTGACGAGAATCCTGACACTGGTACTACTAGGATGAATGGTGGTACGCTTGGACTAGGACCAGTTGCTGCATTCATTAGTTGAACTGGAGGGCGATTAGCAACAGGTGTAAACCCGGGTGGAAAAACAGTGTCCTATTCCATTACAGGCTCTGAAACTTGCATAGCTTTCCCATTGCTAATAGTGGTCATCATTTCCATAAGCCGACTCATCTGGTCTTTAATCTCTCTTATGTCCTGACTCATTTCCTCATGACTCCACTTAAGTCCCTTCAGGCGGTTTTCCATTTGCTCACTCATTATTCTGGCTTTCCTTCTGGTATTATAAAGATGTTTTTTCTGCTCAATGTTAATACCCCTCGAACTTTGTTTGGATGATTCTTTCTACGAATGATTGTTTTTGTTTTTAAATGAGATTATGCATGAACATGTACTCAAATGCATGAATATGCACACAAATTCATGAATATGTATGCAACCTAGACAACCACCTTTCCAAATTCTTGGAAAATCCCAATCACCTAATGAAAATTCCCAATTCAACACGACTCTTGATATACAATCCTCAACTTAAAACATAGGTTGTCTTCCCCAACTTAAGGTAAATTTATTTTTCTCTATTGATTCTTAAGAATTGCCCCACTTGCTAAGTATTCTGCTTCTGAAAAAAAATTCTGCTAGGAATTCTATCATGCATCCATACTTTTCCCTATAATCATACCATTCTTATTAAGGCAAGACTTGGCAACAAACCCCACATTAGAAAAGTGGGAACTGCTTAAGGACACAATGATTGGAGATTGGAAGGATTATTTCGCTGAATGCACTGACTTGACCAAATTTCCCCTCAAGTCCTTCCTTAATCAACTCAATTCCTTTAATTTCAACTACCTTTCTGATGATTCTGTTGGATTCCAAAACACTATTGAACCTCTATTTCTTCATCATTGTATACCACTACTGAGTTGCCCATAAATGTGACTCAAGGTTTTTCCAGAGTTTTGGCTAAGTAGTATGTATGTCTAATGTGGATGCAACATATGAGACACCACACAAAGGAATTCAATCAAATACAATAAAGAACACACTAAATCATATGAAGAAGGATGAAGCTCCTCTCCCAACCCCAGGTGGATTTATTTCCTACAGGTTTCTACCATGGCTCTATCCTATGGGAGGAAATTAGGGTTGAAATATGTGTGGTTCAAGCTCTATTCCTTATCAACAATAGGTTCCCAACACGTCTTCTATCCTCACCCAATAGGTTTGGACAAAGTTCATACTGAGCGGAGTGGTTCACCCCAAGGACCTTGTCCCATGAGAGCTAACGTTACTATGCTCTTTTCTATTCCTAAAAGGTAAAACTCAGGTCAAAGGCTAGTGAAAATGTGTGTGCTCACATAAATTTTAAAAGCCTATTCCCTTGACCCCCAACATCCATTCCATGTATATAAGAGTTAATTATTAACAAGCAGTATATTCACAAAATCAAAATATTCACACAAGAAAACACAACAATTTCTATTTACAGGCAAAACATCATGGAATAATCAAAAGACCATTAAATTCATGTTTGAGATCATTCAAAACTAATTGATGGCTCAACTCTCTATAATCCCCAACGGAGTCGCCAAGCTATCGTAACGTCCCGAAGAAAGGGTATGAAATGGCGAGGGATAATAGATTTTGAAATTTGAATTTGAGTTGCCACTAACCTATTATTTCTCTTGGTGCAGTTAGAACACCTAATCTTAGTATGCTTTACCAGAATCGAGATCGGAAGTTCGGTTATGTGAGGAGAAGGTACTAGCACCGCCTACACACCTGTTCTACGAACGATACCTAATTAGTTATGAATTATCCCTAAATTAAATTTTGATGATCTTTCATTAATTCCATTAAAATAAATAAATGAATAAACAAATAAATAAAATCAAAGTGCGATTTAGGAATGTCTAAAAAAACCTCCAAATGAGGGGATCTTGTTAGATAAGCCCTCCCTCAGAGCTGATACAAGTGAGGTCTGAATTACCTCTTTATCCTTTTTGAAATTATCGGGACACACAAAAATCAAGAAAATCATAAATAAATAAAAAAATTTTACATGATTTTTCAAAATTATTGTAAAATCATTTTGGAAATTCTCAAATATTTTTTTGAAAAAAACTTTCTGGGATTTTTAAAGAGTTTCTTTATTTTCAAAGGTATTTTATTTTCTATTTTTTCTCATTATGAGTCAAAATAACTCAAAACATTTTTCCTGACTTCAAAGATATTTTCCCAATTTTTCATCATTTTCCTGATTTTTTTGTAATTTTTTGCTATTTTCCCTATTTTTATTTTTTAAAAAATAAAACTAATTAATTAAAATTATTACATAAAATAATATATTAAATAAATAAATAAAGGTGAACCGGGTGAACTGGCTTAACCAATTCATTTAAAATGAACTGGATTAATCCAATAGGTGTCACGTGTCCACCCACAATGGTGACACGTGGTGTAGTGACCTGAAAAGTAATAGTATTTAAATATAATAAGAGAGAGAGAGAGAAAGAAAGAAATAGAAACAGAAACAGAAGGAGGCCGTAGACTTCGTCGACGAAGGCTACGCTTTCGTCGATGACATTACATTTTGGGGGATAACAATAATAAATTCAAGGAAATTGTCAGGACTTGTCTACGAATACAGGGTTTCGTCGACGAATACATAAGGAAATTCGTCGATAAATACAGGGTTTCGTCGATGAGAAAATACCGAGCAGGGTTTTTGGCTGCTCTGAATTTCATCGACGATTACAGGGTTTGGTCAACGAGGTGACGTGTCTCATCGACGAATCTGGCCCTATAAATAGCTAAAAACTGAATTTTTATTCACTTTTAACACTCCTCTCTCTCTCCTACGTCTCTCTCTCCCTTCTCTCTTCGATTTTGTACTATTGGTCGTCGGATCGAAGATTTGAGGCTACCACGACGCTTCTAGCGAAGTTCTTTACGAGTCTGTCGGAGTGGATCGTTGGGAAAAGGAAGTTGGATTTCATCCCAAATTTAGGATAAGACCTTTTAGCTTATTTTTGGCCTTATGGTAGTTATAAGAAATGAGGTAGACGATGAAATATTGATATTTTGTTTAAGCGAATATTGTTTTCAAGGTGTAGTGTAGGAGGCCCTGTGGGTGTTAGGCTAGTATTCCATAGGGGCTTTCTAGTAGTCAGGTAAAGGAAATATGTTATGCTAGGTATTTTTTAAATATTATTCAGTTTATTAAATGATGAAAATTATGTATTAAAGTATCGTGTGGCTTGTGAATATGAATAGTACGAGGATATGTTTTACGATATTTCAGTATTCTGATTTTACGATATTTCAGTACCATGATTTTATGAATCTCAGTACCATGATTATATGAATATCAGTATTATGATTATGCAGTTTTAGTGTTATGATTATACAGTTCTCAAAATTACAGTACAGTTTATGCAGCATCATGGTTATTACAGTTATTTCAAAATCATGGTAAATCAAATAGAGATACATATATATAGAGATATACTATATGACATCAGACCCTGTTGGACTATGCAGTTACAAAGTACGGTACCATTGCTACAGATATTATGTTACTTTATGAGTGCAACCACCTATTTAGATAATACGTGGTAAGGTTGATTGTCGCGGCGTCCCGGGCGCGCGTGTGCCCCGGGCAGAGGAATTAAAATCAATTTTAATATTTTCATGGGAAAACATGGAATGTCGGAGTCGCCACTAACCTTTAGTGCGGTTAGAACACATGATTACTACCCCGTTAGGGGTAGAATCGGTCTACATTACCAGAGTTGGGGTCGGGAGTTCGGTTACGCGAGGGGAAGGTACGAGCACCCCCTACGCGCCCGTTCTTACGAACGGTACCTAATTAATTTTAAATTATCCCTAAGTTAATCTAATAAGTCTTTAAACTACTCCTTTTATGAATTAATGAACACACATGAAAAATGAATAAATAAATAAATATATACAAATATATATTCCCTCAGAGCTTAAGGTACGTGAAGCCCGAAGGCTCATACCCCCGCAATAAAATCATAGGGATATACACACATGAAAAAAAAAATTATAAAAATAAATACCCTAATAAGCAACACAAAATATAAATATACCAAAGAAATAAAAATACTAAACATATTTAATATTAGTAATAATAAAACAGAAATAATAGTAACAACACTGAAAACAATATAATAACGACCTTGTACTAATAATATTATATTAATAATACAATGCAATACTATATAATATCATAATAACATCATACTAATATATGTCGTAAAACTTCATAACAATATAATAATAATAATAGATAATACATAATAAAATATCACAACAATAAACTACATAATAAACTACTATAAGAATGAACTAATATAATAATGTATAATACTAAACATAAAATAATAAAAATACCGTAATGTACTAAAATACTAAAAATAATATAATATATAGTACTGAGTATAAACATAATAATACTGAAATACCATAATATCATATATATACATATACACTACCATAATGAGAAACTACCATAAACAATAATAATAATTACATAATAACAATCTACCATAGTAATTAATAAAATACCATACCTTCCTACATAATAATGATACCCTAATAATAAACTAAAAATGATAGTAAATACAAACATAATACACTAAAATAAAGATAATAATACAATAATAAACTAAAATGCTAAACTAACATAATAACACAATACGTAACTCTACACTACCATAATATATAATAATAAAAAGAATCATAACAATAAACTACCATAATATACAATAATAAAAAGAATCATAACAATAAACTACACATGATAATGGATGTAAACGTAATAATAACATAAACATAATAGTAAATGTAAACATAATAATAAATATAAACACAATTAATACTATAATAATAAAGAAAAACACAATAGTAAGTATGAACGTAATGATAAATATAAACATAATACCAACACATAATAACAAATATAAGCATCACACAATAAACTAAACATAATAAAAAGAAAAAAAAAAAAGGATAACCACAATAATAATCAAGATGACAACAATAATATATATATAATGAAAACTAAGATACTAAACCACCATAATACATAAACTAAACATGATAATACTATATATAATATAAACGTAATAATAATAAATACAAAAAAAAAAAATGTATATATATGTATATATATGTATTGCAAAGAGCAAGTGGGTGTGCTATGTGTGTGATGTGTGTGCTGTTTGTGTGTTGTGTGCAGTGTGTGTGCTATGTGTGTGTGTGTGCAGTGTGTGTGCTGTGTGTGCGTGCAGTGTGTGTCTGCAGAGTGTGTGTGTGCTGTGTGTGTGTGTGCAGTGTGTGTGCTGTGCAGTGTGTGTGCAGAGTGTGTGCGTGCAGTGTGTGTGCTGTGTGTATGTGTGCAGTGTGTGCGTGCAGTGTGTGTGTGTGCAGAGTGTGTGCGTGCAGTGTGTGTGCTGTGTGTGTGTGTGCTGTGCAGTGTGTGTGCAGTGTGTGTGTGTGCAGTGTGTGTGCTGTGCAGTGTGTGTGCAGAGTGTGTGCGTGCAGTGTGTGTGCTGTGTGTATGTGTGCAGTGTGTGTGTGTGCAGAGTGTGTGCGTGCAGTGTGTGTGCTGTGTGTGTGTGTGCTGTGCAGTGTGTGTGCTGTGTGCAGGTCTCTGCTGCTGCCCACCGGAGATGGCTGCTGGAGTTGAAGCCTTCCTGGTGTGCTGCAGCTGCTGCCTTGTGGCCAGAGCCAGCAGGCTGGTGAAGCTGGGAGAGACGATGGTGGACGGCGGTGCAGGGGATGCTTATGGATAGGAGATGGTGGACCGTGAGCCAGAGAAGGAGTAGGGGAGTTCGCTGCAGGGAGAGTTGCAGGGCTGTTGTCGTGTTGCCGGATCTTGCTGGGAGCAGCGAAGAGCTGCTATGGTGGCTGGGAGTCGTGTGTGCTATGATAGATGGAAGAGAGGTGAGAGGCGGCTAGGGTTCACGGGAAAGAAGAAGCCACAAGAAACAATCCAGAATTTTTTTTATTGGCTGTGCGCTATGCCCTTTGGCCTCTCCGGCCTCTTTTTTTTTTTGTGTTTCTGCCGCCTCCACTCTGTGCAGCGCCGGATCCCCCTTCTTATAAAATTTTTTTGAAAAAAAACCCTAGCAATATTTCCTTTTTCAATTTTTGGTATTTTCTCTTTTTTGGAAATAAGATATACTACCACTATGGTTATAAGGAAACAAAAATAATAATAATAATAAGGTAATAATAATAATAAATAAAAATAATAATAATAATAAATAAAATAATAGTAATAATAGTAATAAAAAACCTTAATGATAATAAAAATTAAAAATAATAATAATAAATAATAATAATAGAAGTAAAAATAAGTAATAATAATAATACTAATGAAAAATAATAATAATAATAATAATAATAATAATAAGAATAATATAAAGAAAATAATAATAACAATAATAATAATAATAATAAGATTAGCGAAAAATAATAATAGTAATAATAACAAATAAAATAATAGTAATAACAGTAATAAAAAACACTGATAATAATGATAATAAAAATAATAATGAAAATAATAAATAATAATAATAATAGAAGTAAAAATAAGTAATAATAATAATACTAATGAAAAATAATAATAATAATAATAATAATAATAATAATAATAATAATAATAATAATAAGAATAATAATAAGAATAATATAAAGAAAATAATAATAACAATAATAATAATAATAATAAGATTAGAGAAAAATAATAATAGTAATAATAACAAATAAAATAATAGTAATAACAGTAATAAAAAACACTGATAATAATGATAATAAAAATAATAATGAAAATAATAAATAATAATAATAATAGAAGTAAAAATAAGTAATAATAATAATACTAATGAAAAATAATAATAATAAGAATAATAATAATAATAATAATAATAATAAGAATAAGAATAATAATATAAAGAAAATAATAACAATAATAATAATAATAATAATAAGATTAGCGAAAAATAATAATAGTAATAATAACAAATAAAATAATAGTAATAATAGTAATAAAAAACACTGATAATAATGATAATAAAAATAATAATGAAAATAATAAATAATAATAATAATAGAAGTAAAAATAAGTAATAATAATAATACTAATGAAAAATAATAATAATAATAATAATAATAATAATAATAATAATAAGAATAATAATATAAAGAAAATAAAAATAAAAATAATAATAATAATAATAATAATAATAATACATACATACATTGGGCCTGGGTAAAAATGGGGTGTCTACAGCTGCCCCTCTTTGTAGGTTTCGTTGCTTCAAAGTAAAAGTAGGAACTCTCCTACGTTATTTGTAGCAACAAACCTGCAAAGACAAAAGACGCTGATTTTGGACCAGGCCAATGCATCAAAAGAGATCAAAGTGTGACTTCCCAACAATGACCAACGAAGGATCAACATGAGTGAGACCGCGAAAGGGTTAATAGAAGTGGATCGCGAATGGTTAATAAGAATGGACCGCAAAAGGTCAATAAAAGTGGGACCGCGAATGATCAATAAGAGTGAGACCGAAAAGGGTCAATAAGGTGGGACCACGATGGGTTAATAAGAATGAGACTGCGATGGGTCAATAAGGTGGGACCGCGATGGGTCAATAGGAATGGGACCGTGATGGGTCAATAAAAATGGGACCGCGAATGGTCAATAAGATGGGACCGCGAAGGGTCAATAAGATGGGACCGCGATGGGTCAATAAAAATGGGACCGTGATAGGTCAATAAGGTGGGACCGCGAAGGGTCAATAAGGTGGGACCGCGATGGGTCAATAAAAATGGGACCGTGATAGGTCAATAAGGGGGGACCGCGATGGGTCAATAAGAATGAGACCGCGATGGGTCAATAAGGTGGGACCGCGATGATCCAACCATGGGACACAATGATGGCTTGCTTCGAATGTAAGAATCCGAGCCGTAGGGACACGATGATCCAGCCATGGGACACAATGATGGCTTGCTTCGAATGTAAGAATCCGAGCCGTAGGGACACGATGATCCAGCCATGGGAAACAATGATGGCTTGCTTCGAATGTAAGAATCCGAGCCGTAGGGACACGATGATCCAGCCATGGGACACAATGATGGCTTGCTTCGAATGTAAGAATCCGAGCCGTAGGGACACGATGATCCAGCCATGGGACACAATGATGGCTTGCTTCGAATGTAAGAATCCGAGCCGTAGGGACACGATGATCCAGCCATGGGACACAATGATGGCTTGCTTCGAATGTAAGAATCCGAGCCGTAGGGACACGATGATCCAACCATGGGACACAAGGATGGCTTGCTTCGAATGTAAGAATCCGAGCCGTAGGGACACGATGATCCAGCCATGGGACACAATGATGGCTTGCTTCGAATGTAAGAATCCGAGCCGTAGGGACACGATGATCCAGCCATGGGAAACAATGATGGCTTGCTTCGAATGTAAGAATCCGAGCCGTAGGGACACGATGATCCAGCCATGGGACACAATGATGGCTTGCTTCGGATGTAAGAATCCGAGCCGTAGGAACACGATGATCCAGCCATGGGACACAACGATGGCTTGCTTCGAATGTAAGAATCCGAGCCGTAGGGACACGATGATCCAGCCATGGGACACAATGATGGCTTGCTTCGAATGTAAGAATCCGAGCCGTAGGGACACGATGATCCAGCCATCTCAGCCAATAGCAAGCAAAGTTTGGAAAGTTGTTACTCCATTTGGAAAATGCACTTGGGGTAAAGTCTAAATGTCAATGAATGAATCCCCTATCTTTGGGATTTGTTGCCCCAGTTCAAAATAAATCAACGTGTGTCTGGGGTCAACTTGCCCTAGTTTTCCAAGTAAATCAATGTGTGCTTGGGGTCACTTACCCCAACTCATATTTAAACACAACAGGAATCTCTCCCTCAAGGATATCAAATAGTCATTCGAAAACTCAAGACAAGTGTGAAGGGTGCTCTATTGCTGCTTGTGATGCTATAATGCAATGATACGCTGCTATATGTATGCATGTTGCTAACTTGTGATTATATATATACATTTTTTTTATTTTTTTATTTTTTTTTGTGTAATATACGAAACGCACAATGGCGATGCATGAGATGTATGGTAAGGTGCGAAATGCATGATAATGCATGAGATGCACGGTAATACATGAAATGCATGACAATACATGTAAGGCAGGGCGATGCATAAGATGTATGGTAATGAGTGAAATGCAGGGCAATGCATAAGATGTATGGTAATACATGAAATGTAGGTAATGCATGCAATGAATGACAATGCATGAAATGCAGACAATGCATGAAATGCAGGACAATGCATGAGATGAATGGTAATGCATGGAATGCATGGCAATATATGAAATCTAGGTAATGCATGACAATGCATGAATCTTTTCTCCCAATGCACTCATGATCAATGACCTCCTCTTTGGTCTCCACATGAAACTCGCTATATTTGAATGGAACTGTAACTGATCTTGGCTTAATTTTCTTTATTCATCCAATCATGAAAGTGATTGACTCAGCTAAAAAATCACAAAATTTGTCCCAGTTGAATGGACCTACAGCTGATCTTAACTCTAATTTCTTATTCCAATCTGATAAGAAAGTGCTTGAATGGGACCTACTGAGACTCAACTCAGAATTTGCCCCAGTTAAATTCATCTGCCACCGATCTTGACTCTATTGTTGGATCCCCTTTGAACTTGACATAACATTTGCCTTAGTTTGACTGCTCTTTCTCCACAAGGATCTCTTTTATAGAAATTTCTGGTGATTCTGAAACTCTTTGACTATCCATCTCCTTTTAATGCTCTAAAGAATAAGAAAGGTTCCTTTTTCTCTTTTTTTTTTTTTTTTTTGTATGGAATGAGGAATGATTATGCAACTATGACATCAACTTGCTAAATCAAAAGGCCATCTGCACAAAATAAATGTTTTACCATGTTTCAATGCTATCATGAGAAAAATTCATACCAGTATTCAAAAGTCGCATAACGTTGATTTCCCAGCCTAGATGATTGTCCTTCTTTTCAACTGTCCCTGTTTTATCAACCCATGCTTTGATCTCAAGATGGTCTTTAAGACTCGGGACGAAACGTAAGCTTAAGGATGTAGGATTTCAGAATAAAAGGGAAACTAAGGCTAAAAAATACCACCCCAAATAATGTTTTATGCCCCTAGTTCGAATTGAGGCGTTTTGCAAGATGTTGACCGAACTTGTTATTAAACAAGCTGCCTACGTACCTTTACAGGATCAGGTCATTACGTAGTTCAGACTCAACATTGAGTCTGGCAAATCATTTAAGACAACAATGTATACCAATCCGGTCAGGACTTTCATTTGGGTCGTAATGTAGGCTAAGGGTATAGGTTGAAGAAGAAAGGAGTTACATAAGGCTCAAAATCATCAATTTCATCAAAGGTAATTTGGTCAAAGATCACATATGTAGTAAGTCCCTTATTCTCTTTCTTCTTCCTCCTGCTTTTCTTTTTTTTTCTTTCCCTTTTAATCTCTTTTTCCTTCTTTTACTACAACTTTCACTTTTTCTTTTATAAAGGAATTTTGACTTCATTTTCATTTGAACTTCAATTGGGACCACTGTTTTAAAAATTGCCCCAGTGTGGGGTGTGATCCTTTGACGGGTTAATCAAGGAATGAATTTTTAAGGCTCAAAAGGGTTGTCAAGGGATTTATTCTTTTACTTTCTTTTGGATAGCAGAAAAATGGCCTGCCATCATTTTGATAATGACTATTGTCTCAAACGATTTGCCAAACATTAAGGGACCCAAACCCAGGTTGGATTTTTGGTGATCTGACTTTTAAGAAAAAGATGGTTTAACATTCAGGCTCAATTTGGTTAACAAATGGTAAATCATTGTTTGGGTTCTTTTTAGGGATAACTGGTCGACCAAAGAGGGCCATCCATCATTTGATCAAAACATGAGTGATTAATTGATAGGAAATTATCGGAACAGCCCAGCCACTTCGTTGAATTCCTTAGAAAGTAAAATAACGTCTGAATTCAGTGATTGTTTCATCCTTTATCATCTCTTTCTAGCTCATGAACACTGGCAATATTACTTTCCCTATTCGGCATGAAACATAAGCAAACAGAATTTGGCAATTGGACTTATGATGCAAGTGAGATAACTAAATGCATAATTCATTTTATTGAATATAGAAAATATTCCGAGACACAGGCGTCCACGGATTACAAAAAGCAGATAACACTGGAAAACGAAAAAACATTAATTGAAAAGGACTAGATAGTCAAAAGTTCGGTACTCCATCATTTCAGCCTCAGTGGATAACGACTGAAACCATTGATTTGGGAACCTCCTGGATATGTCAACCACTTCCTTCCTCGTGTTTGGGCAAAGGATTCCCCTGGACTCCTGGTTGCTTGTCATCAAAAGCTAACCATCCTGCATCTCTTAACGATTGCACTTTATGCTTGAAAGCCCAACAACGGTCAATGGTATGGCCGGGAGAGTTAGCATGGTACTCACAACGAACCTCAGGATCATACCACTGTGGAGGAGGGTTCGCAACGGGTGTCCCAGGGATTGCAGATACCATCCCCCTTTCCCGTAGCTATGGAAATAATTCGGCATATGTCATGGGAATAGGGTCCACCCTTCGGAAGTTTCTATTCACATTCCTATCTTGTGCTTGCTGATTCGGTGGACCAGAGTGAACAATCTGTGGCCTTGTGCCTGTATGCATCGTTTGATTTACTATGGGCTCAAAACCAAAGTTTCTCTTGGGCCATTGGTTCCCACCTCTGGTGTACTGATTATTCCAATTAAACTGCCCCTGTATCATTTGCGCCTCTTCCTCTTTCTTCCTATTAGTCCACCTTTTGCCTAAACCAGTTTCTGTGCCACTATCCTTGACTAGGCCTGCCTTGATATCACCTTCAATTCTTCCTCCTGCAGCCACAATGTCCATAAAATCATGGGGAGTTGCTCCCCGAAGGTGCGTACGGTAGGGGTCTTTTAATGTGCTCACGAACAAGGAGATGGCCTCTCGGTCACTCACCGGGGGGTCTACTTGGATTGACATATCCCTCCACCTATAAGCATATTCTCTGAATGTTTCGGTAGGTTTCTTCTCCATCTCTTGTAGAGTCATTCGATCAGGCGCCATTTCCGTCACATGGCGGTAGTGAGTGATAAAGGCACTAGCCAAGTCCTTCCAAGTGCGGACCCGAGCCTTATCTTGTTGAATGTACCAACGGATAGCAGATCCAGTCAAACTGCTTTGAAAGCAATGCATCATTAGTTTTTCATCATCCGAGTAAGCGGCCATTGCTTGGCAGTACATCACTAGATGTGTTCGAGGGCACCGGGTCCCTTCAAACTTTTCAAAGTCTGGCATTTTGAACTTTGGTGGCAGGGTGACTTTAGGCACCAAGCAAAGGTCATTTGGATTAACTCAATCGAAAGTATTAGAACCTTCCATTGCTTTTAAGCGCTCTTCTAATACGTCGCAGCGACGCTCAGCCTCAGATTTGCTTATTCCCATATCAGACGGTACTAACGGAGGAGTTCCTACCACTGGGAACCCCTGTGCTGGCATAGCAGGGATGAAAGGAGGCATATTTGGCGGTGGACCCCCCATGACACCAGACGGTGGAATTGATGTTTGTCCATGATCAGGGGTGAACCCTGGGGGATGAGCGGGGTCCACATCTACTTCGGGATCAACATGCACTGCCTTTCCTTTGTTCATCAGTAACTCCAGAACCTTACTTATCTTTTCATTTATCTCTTCTTGTCCTTGTTCTAGACCCAGGACTCTATTTTCCAATTGTTCACTCATTTCTCTCGCTCTTCGCCTGGTATTGTACTGATGCGTGGTGGTCTCAATTATTGCTTTATATTACTTAAACCCCCTCTTTGATTAGGAGCTGAAAACCAACAAACTTCCTTTTAGAATCGTGAATGCATAGGTATGAATGCATGGATGCAATGTATGTTTGTGCATGGATGTAACAAGTGCAATTACACATACAAATAGAGATATGAACATGCATGTGACCTAGCGTGCATGATTACGCGTGAAATTACACATGAATACATGGATGCAATGTAACCTAACAAACTACTTTGTCAGCATTCTAGGAAAAGTCCCACTAATGAGAGATTTCAAGACAATCATTGATGGGCCACAATTTAAATTCAACTCTTCCCTCAATCGGTTCATGTATCTCAGATTTATGAAGGGTCAAATTATGATCTGAGGTTGGAGGTTGACCCAGGTTGGTCAACCCGCTTGGATTTGTTCAGTGCGGACTTGTGGACTTTAGTGTGCACTTGGGCCTCAAGTATTTTAAAATATGGGCTTTAATATACTTCATGATGGGATCAGGCCCTAATTTTAAAGGGATTTGGGCTTGGATTGTTTAGAAAATATGGGCCCGGATTTTTAGGGTAATAAGGCCGAAGCCCATTTATGGAAATCTGGATTTGACCCATTTTGAAAATCAGGCCTGGACCGAGTTTTTACTTAGGAAAAGGTTGGGCCTATACTTGTTATTTCTCAAAAAATTGGGCCCGAGTTACTTGAAAAGGGTTGGGCCAACTCATATTTTAAAATGCTTGGGCCAAGTGCTTCATTTTTTGAAAGGATGGGTCTTGGTCTCATTATTGGGCTTTTTCAGAATACTAACTAAGTAGTATGTATGTCTAAATGTATGTCAAATGCATGATATAATACAAAGTATTTCACATATATGCAACACACTATTCATGGAGAAGGATGTGGCTCCTGTCCCAACCTAGGGTAGGTACGTATGTATAGGGTTCTTCATGGCTCTACCCTAGTTAAGGAAGACTATAGACAAGTATGTGTGGGTAGGCTCTAACCCTATTGATAAAAGGTTCCCAGTTTGGAATTTCATCCTCCCCCATAGGGGTCCGGATAAAACCCGCACTGAGTGGAGTGGTTCGCGGGTCCCATCAAGCTCTGCCACGAAGGGACTGACGCTATTACACTCCTATCTAGTCCTAGTAAGGAAAGCTCGGGTATAGAGCGTGAAAGTGTGTGAATTCAAATTTTAATTTAATCCCACTATCCCCACATTTATTCACATGCTATAAACAATATGGAAACAAGATATCTACCATATATATATTCAAAAGATAAGGAAACACAATATATGCAATTAATATGTTTATTCACAAAAAATTTGGAAACAAAAGAATAAGGAAACAAAATATTTACGATTTAATATACAAAATATCTAAAATTAATATGCTCTATTCATAATATTTGGAAACAATATATCTACAATTAATATTCAAAAAATTTGGTAACAAAATATTTTTAATTAAGTAGAGTTATTTGTAAATTATGGAAGCAAAATATTTACAATTGATCAAGGTTATTTATGAATTACAATATTCACAAAATAAGGAGTAATTAGAAGATTTACTAAATTTAAACTTGGGATAACTTCCAATTAATTAATGGCTCGACTCTCTACGTCCCCAGCGGAGTCGCCAAGCTGTCGCGGCGTCCCGGGCGCGCGTGTGCCCCGGGCAGAGGAATTAAAATCAATTTTAATATTTTCATGGGAAAACATGGAATGTCGGAGTCGCCACTAACCTTTAGTGCGGTTAGAACACATGATTACTACCCCGTTAGGGGTAGAATCGGTCTACATTACCAGAGTTGGGGTCGGGAGTTCGGTTACGCGAGGGGAAGGTACGAGCACCCCCTACGCGCCCGTTCTTACGAACGGTACCTAATTAATTTTAAATTATCCCTAAGTTAATCTAATAAGTCTTTAAACTACTCCTTTTATGAATTAATGAACACACATGAAAAATGAATAAATAAATAAATATATACAAATATATATTCCCTCAGAGCTTAAGGTACGTGAAGCCCGAAGGCTCATACCCCCGCAATAAAATCATAGGGATATACACACATGAAAAAAAAATTATAAAAATAAATACCCTAATAAGCAACACAAAATATAAATATACCAAAGAAATAAAAATACTAAACATATTTAATATTAGTAATAATAAAACAGAAATAATAGTAACAACACTGAAAACAATATAATAACGACCTTGTACTAATAATATTATATTAATAATACAATGCAATACTATATAATATCATAATAACATCATACTAATATATGTCGTAAAACTTCATAACAATATAATAATAATAATAGATAATACATAATAAATATCACAACAATAAACTACATAATAAACTACTATAAGAATGAACTAATATAATAATGTATAATACTAAACATAACATAATAAAAATACCGTAATGTACTAAAATACTAAAAATAATATAATATATAGTACTGAGTATAAACATAATAATACTGAAATACCATAATATCATATATATACATATACACTACCATAATGAGAAACTACCATAAACAATAATAATAATTACATAATAACAATCTACCATAGTAATTAATAAAATACCATACCTTCCTACATAATAATGATACCCTAATAATAAACTAAAAATGATAGTAAATACAAACATAATACACTAAAATAAAGATAATAATACAATAATAAACTAAAATGCTAAACTAACATAATAACACAATACGTAACTCTACACTACCATAATATATAATAATAAAAAGAATCATAACAATAAACTACCATAATATACAATAATAAAAAGAATCATAACAATAAACTACACATGATAATGGATGTAAACGTAATAATAACATAAACATAATAGTAAATGTAAACATAATAATAAATATAAACACAATTAATACTATAATAATAAAGAAAAACACAATAGTAAGTATGAACGTAATGATAAATATAAACATAATACCAACACATAATAACAAATATAAGCATCACACAATAAACTAAACATAATAAAAAGAAAAAAAAAAAGGATAACCACAATAATAATCAAGATGACAACAATAATATATATATAATGAAAACTAAGATACTAAACCACCATAATACATAAACTAAACATGATAATACTATATATAATATAAACGTAATAATAATAAATACAAAAAAAAAAATGTATATATATGTATATATATGTATTGCAAAGAGCAAGTGGGTGTGCTATGTGTGTGATGTGTGTGCTGTTTGTGTGTTGTGTGCAGTGTGTGTGCTATGTGTGTGTGTGTGCAGTGTGTGTGCTGTGTGTGCGTGCAGTGTGTGTCTGCAGAGTGTGTGTGTGCTGTGTGTGTGTGTGCAGTGTGTGTGCTGTGCAGTGTGTGTGCAGAGTGTGTGCGTGCAGTGTGTGTGCTGTGTGTATGTGTGCAGTGTGTGCGTGCAGTGTGTGTGTGTGCAGAGTGTGTGCGTGCAGTGTGTGTGCTGTGTGTGTGTGTGCTGTGCAGTGTGTGTGCAGAGTGTGTGCGTGCAGTGTGTGTGCTGTGTGTATGTGTCCAGTGTGTGTGCGTGCAGTGTGTGTGCTGTGTGCAGGTCTCTGCTGCTGCCCACCGGAGATGGCTGCTGGAGTTGAAGCCTTCCTGGTGTGCTGCAGCTGCTGCCTTGTGGCCAGAGCCAGCAGGCTGGTGAAGCTGGGAGAGACGATGGTGGACGGCGGTGCAGGGGATGCTTATGGATAGGAGATGGTGGACCGTGAGCCAGAGAAGGAGTAGGGGAGTTCGCTGCAGGGAGAGTTGCAGGGCTGTTGTCGTGTTGCCGGATCTTGCTGGGAGCAGCGAAGAGCTGCTATGGTGGCTGGGAGTCGTGTGTGCTATGATAGATGGAAGAGAGGTGAGAGGCGGCTAGGGTTCACGGGAAAGAAGAAGCCACAAGAAACAATCCAGAATTTTTTTTATTGGCTGTGCGCTATGCCCTTTGGCCTCTCCGGCCCCTTTTTTTTTTTTGTGTTTCTGCCGCCTCCACTCTGTGCAGCGCCGGATCCTCCTTCTTATAAAATTTTTTTGAAAAAAAACCCTAGCAATATTTCCTTTTTCAATTTTTGGTATTTTCTCTTTTTTGGAAATAAGATATACTACCACTATGGTTATAAGGAAACAAAAATAATAATAATAATAAGGTAATAATAATAATAAATAAAAATAATAATAATAATAAATAAAATAATAGTAATAATAGTAATAAAAAACCTTAATGATAATAAAAATTAAAAATAATAATAATAATAGAAGTAAAAATAAGTAATAATAATAATACTAATGAAAAATAATAATAATAATAATAATAATAATAATAATAAGAATAATATAAAGAAAATAATAATAACAATAATAATAATAATAATAAGATTAGCGAAAAATAATAATAGTAATAATAACAAATAAAATAATAGTAATAACAGTAATAAAAAACACTGATAATAATGATAATAAAAATAATAATGAAAATAATAAATAATAATAATAATAGAAGTAAAAATAAGTAATAATAATAATACTAATGAAAAATAATAATAATAATAATAATAATAATAATAATAATAATAAGAATAATAATAAGAATAATATAAAGAAAATAATAATAACAATAATAATAATAATAATAAGATTAGCGAAAAATAATAATAGTAATAATAACAAATAAAATAATAGTAATAACAGTAATAAAAAACACTGATAATAATGATAATAAAAATAATAATGAAAATAATAAATAATAATAATAATAGAAGTAAAAATAAGTAATAATAATAATACTAATGAAAAATAATAATAATAATAATAATAATAATAATAATAAGAATAAGAATAATAATATAAAGAAAATAATAACAATAATAATAATAATAATAAGATTAGCGAAAAATAATAATAGTAATAATAGTAATAAAAAACACTGATAATAATGATAATAAAAATAATAATGAAAATAATAAATAATAATAATAATAGAAGTAAAAATAAGTAATAATAATAATACTAATGAAAAATAATAATAATAATAATAAGAATAATAATATAAAGAAAATAATAATAAAAATAATAATAATAATAATAATAATAATAATACATACATACATTGGGCCTGGGTGAAAATGGGGTGTCTACATTGATCACCTAGGCCCTTGAAGAGGACAGGCTCCCCATCCATATATGGGTTGAGGTGGGCAGATCGACCGATGGAGTGTCGTGATTTATTCCTGGTTGGCCAGCCAGGGTAAATCTCGCCTATGGGCAGCACAACCCTGTCATGAGGGGGTAAGTCATGACACACAGATATCCACAGGGAACATTTTCAGTTACTATTACGTATGTACAAATTTACAGAAACAGGGAATATACCTATGTATAATAGAATTATTTTGATTAGTAACCTACGAAATTGTTATGTAAAGCAACATGGAAGGGGGTATATTTTATCACTTGTACTTTATTTATATACTCAATTATGCATGTTTCTTTGAAAACATATTTTCATGATATAGTAGCTCATTTGCTACACATTAGTAATAGCATATTTCGTCTTACTGAGCATTGGCTCATCCCAGTGTTGAATAATTTTTCAGGTGATCCAGGTAGGCTCGCAGATCACGCTCGCAGATAGAGGGGCTTCAGTGGTGCCCTGTCAGAGAGTGAGTATATTTTGGGAGTGTTTTTGTATATCCCAACATGGTTGAGGGCATCTTGGGTAAACAGTGATATGTGTATATTTAGGGAACCATGTAGTACTCTGGTATTGTGTGGTATTGGTTTTTGTATTGTGTATATATATTTTCATATGGTTATGTCTATGTGATTTATGCTTCTCGCTGCTTAGGTTCATGGTTGGGTTTATCCCAATATGATATCAAAGCATGTAGATTATCATAATATATAAAAAAAAAAAAATCAGTTTATTAAGCAGGTCGTTACACGTGGCATTTTTAATTCTTTTTTCATTTTTAAAAATATTGCCGCAGGGTGATGTTACTAGAGTTACCTTGATACGTGTCACCATGACAGGTGTAAAAACCGAGTCAAAAAATTGAAGTTATAGAACTGTAAAAAAACAAATTGAATGATCAGAATTAAGACAGATGAATCATGAATAACTTGTAGAAGAGTTTAGCTCAATCAGACTAGGAATTTTTATCTGATCGTCTAGATCAAGCTTACTGGAAAACCTCCAATCCCGAAGTTGCTGCTGCAATTCATATGTTGAGCCAATTGGACCAATTTTGTAATTAAATTTTAGTGTGGGCCCACCTTGGGCTGATTTTTTAAAGTGGCAACTCTTGGGCTTAATTTTGGACAATTGGAAGGCCAACTTTGGGCCTTTTTTTTTGAAAAGTCGGCCCATTTTGGGTTGAAGACAACAGGTAAGTCTCAAGTCCACTAGCCTCACATGATTGTTCCCATAAAAAATAGAGCATGCGTGTATTTCTCCCTTTCCCACGCAACAATTTTCAAGGGTTGGTTCCTAGGGCCGCTTCACCCATTACTCGTAAACCAGCTTGCCTATAAAAGGGTAGGCAGATTCAAAAGGAGGAGCTGAAACTGAAGGAAAAGGCTAGAAAATTTTTGAGAGAAATTAAGGCTACGAGATTAAAAAAATAGAGAGAGAAACATTGAGGGGCTAAAATTGAAAAAAGAAGGGGGAAAGGATAGAGAATTCAGAAGACAATAGAAGGGGAAGAATTCACTTGGCCTAAAGACACTTCGATGTTAACAGAAGGTAATTAGAGCATGAAACATAGTTTAAAGGCCAAAGCAAAAGATTCAAGCAGGCACCAAAAAAAGAACTTACAAATATAAAGTTGGAGAGGTAGGTATCCTAAATCCATCTTGTATATGTTCATTTTGTGTGTGATTGTTTAAGTAAGAGTTGTGCCAGATTTAAGATTTGGGATTTGTTGCATGGAGCATTTCAGATTCATTAGTGTAAATTGGATTAGAATTAAGGAATTGGATTGTTCTTCAATCAATTGAGAACCCAACAAATTTCAAATCCAAAGGGAACCACAAAAAAAAACCTCGCCCTCCTTTTAAGATCCCTAAAACAGAGCCAAAATTTGAAAAGAAACTTTCCCCAAAACCAGCAAGAACCCCTTCAAAAATCCCAAAATAAAACCAGGCAAAATCATCAAAGGAGCAATAAATTTTGAAATAATTTAAAACCCTAAAATTATCCCAAACAAATCATGGTTTTAACCCAGATCCAAAACCCAGACTTGACTTGGGGACTTGGGTCAACTTGACCTAGGTCCAATGACCCAAGTTTGATCTGATTACTCGGACCCAAGTCAACTTTGACCTGGGTCAACTAAGTCACCTAGCCCACCAACCCAATCTAGCCACTAACCATCATAGACCTAGCTCGTGGACTGAATTATGCCCAAAACGCATTTGAAGTTTAACTTAAAGACCCCAAGGCCCAATTGGGTTGACTTAAGCCCAAATCTCTAACCTAAGAATTGAACCCAAACCTTACAGCCCAATTGGGCTAGTTCAAGCCCAAATCCTCTAACAAGCTTAAACCCAATTGCCTTAGTCCATTTAACTTGTCACCCATTTAACCTAACCCAACAGAACTCCAGCCCAAAGCTCAACCTAACAAGCCCACCTAAATATAGCCAAAAACAGACCAGATCAAATGAAAACCCATGACCCAATCTAGACCTAACTTTACCTAGACCTAAAGGCCACCTAAATTAAACCCAATTTAATCCCTAAAGCCCAATCCCTACAATACCATAGACCAACCTGAGTTAAATCTCGGGCTAACCTAACCCAAACCCCATTACCTTGTTTGGACAGCAAGAAATTATGAAGAAAAATTCTAGGATAATCCAGGAAAAGCATTAAAATTCAAAAGAAAACATAAAGAAAAAATTGAAATAGGAGAAAGGGACTTACTTGTGCTATTTTAATTTGGATTTTGTGGTTAGGTTTATTTGGTAGAGAGCTTGAAGCTCTCTGCATTGTTTTGAATTGTGGCATGCAGAGAGAATAAAAAAGAATAGTTAGAAAGAAAAATATAGAAATGAGAGAAAGGCTCAAAAGGAGAAGAGAGAGAATGAATAAGAAGATAGAGAAAAAAAGAGAGAGAAAAGAAGAGATCAGAGAGAGATTCGAGAGAAGAAGCAGGAAGAGCGGGAAAGAAGCGAAAAATGTGAGAGAGAAAAAGAGACTTACCTGTTAGACCAAGTAGTTAAAGGTCTTTCATTCCTACTATGTTTTGATGACAACAACTCATTAGCAGTTCTTCAAGGTTACTAACCTTTTTCTCTAAGTCATGTTCAGCTATACAGAACGGCACCAGAACCAACAAGTTTCAAATTAGTCGAAGCAACTCGTGCCATGACCAAAGTACAGCCTCTCAAAGCATTCATGGACTTTATAGAATATACAAAGTGATCTAAAGGATGAGTGCGAAAATAAGAGAGAGACTTTTGTAAATCCCTTGTACATAGAGTAACTCAAAATTAAGAGCAAGAAATGGGCATATCACACACATACAACAAAAACAAGTAAAGTTATTAAAAGTGTTTAAAGAAACCCCCAAATGGACAAGGACCTTCTTTGAACTTAAAAGAAAAAGTTTCTAAAGAAGAAGGGACTCGTCGACGAACACAGGGCTTCGTCGACGAGTGAAACATAGACCTTCGTCGACGACCACAGGGTTCTCGTCGATGAAAAGAAACCGAGAGGTACTTGAATTCAGAACTAGAACTCGTCGACAAACACAAGGCATCATGGAAGAATGTTATGAAGAACTCGTCGACAAACACAGGGTTCTCGTCGATGAATAGAAACCGAGAGGCACTTGAATTCAGAACCAGTAGCTCGTCAACGAACATAGGGCTTCGTCGACATATTTACTAAAGAGTTTGTCGATGAGTTTCAGATTTCGTCGACGAACGTCGGACAGCAGCGTTCATTAAATGCTACAGAACGGATAGTTTAACCCTTGTCTTACATTAATAAATGCCCAACGGCTCTCCAACATTCCTCTCGCCCATTTGGCATTTAAATAGGAGTTATTACATTTACTTCTTACCAATAAAGTTTATATTGTATCAAGATCATTTATTGGTGCTTTCATTCTAGGGTTTGCTCATACACTCACTTGCCCTCTTCTTGCTGCTTTTACTTTTGTTTCTATTCCATTGATAAGAGGACATTGAGTGAGGATATTGTTGTAACACTCAGCTCAAAGGGAGCATTTAAATTCGTATTTATTTCTCATCAACTTTTTGTAAAGAAAGGCCCTTTGTGAGCCATTGTAGGGTGTCTCTAAGTGAGCACCTTGTTGAAGCCCTTTATGAGCAGTTGTGTGTATTGGTTTCTCCGCCTGAAGGAGGATCATAGTGGATTTTGGGAATCCTTGAGTTGGTCTCAAGGCGTGGACGTAGGCGGGGTGCCGAACCACGTAAATGTCTTCGTGTTAAGTTTCTCTTCTCTCATATCTCTTTTATATTGTTATTGCGATTTGCTGAATTTTGACACTGTGATCTTATGCACTTGTTCTTGGTAAGATTTTTGTATTTGTAGAAAGTTTGCACATCCGCGAAAAATGTCTATTCACCCCCCCTCTAGATGCTCAACTGGGCCAACATTACCCACCACCGAAGGAGCAGCGGTGATAGCTTTGGCTATGATGGCCAATGACTGAAAGAGAGACATAAAGAGGGAGTGAGTTGAGAGAAAGAGAGAGAGAGTTCGAAAGAGAGTGCAGGGAAGAAGAATATATATATATATATATATATATATATTATATTTTCAAAAAAAATCAAAGTGAGACACATGTCACCATTCGTATAGTTACGCGTGACATCACCATGTCTGTATAATTTGAGTGACGTGGCACAATCCTTGCTGTTTAATGTATGTTTTCTCTAAACAATCAGAATCGCGCCGCGTCAACCATCCTTGCCTTATAACCCACAACAGTCAAATGCTACCACGTGTCAGGTGACATCATACTAATGTCACTTGACACATGGCATTCCCTAAATTTCAAAAGAAAAAAAAAATCAAAATCACCATATTCTGCCATGTGTCACCATGCATGGATGACATGTAGCAACTTCGTAACGACCCTAAAAAATATAATAACATTATAAATACTAGCTCTGATATCATATCTATAACGCCTCGAACCTAGTGGGGCCTGGAGTGCAACACTCCATACATAATCTCTGATACCCTACACTATAGTATCTTGATACCCCAAAATGGAGCACCAAGTATACATGTTCATAACCTATATAATACCACACAGCGGAACAAACATATACACTCCAAATACAATACCAGAGTACTACCGTCTTCCAAAATACATACACGCATCCCCAAAATGGCCATAATACATCCCGAAGATATACAAAGTATATTCATATACATCAGTGTGACTCACTGGAACTCACCCTGAACAATGTTAACTAGCCCTACCCTGGAGTGCTCTAGGCTCGATTTCCTGGATTCCCTGAAACGTTAAAAATTATAGGAGTGAGACACATCTCAGTAATACGGAATAGATTATTATCAGTGTGTGGCAACATGAGTTTTACTGTAGTAAAAACACATTCATTAATTAACTTAACTTTAATAGAGAAAATCATGTAAAATTGTACTCATATCTCTATGTATATTTCAAAATACTTACTTTCTTTTCAAAACATACTCTGGAATAAAAATTTCTCTATAAACTTAAATACACATATATGCATAGAAGAACTTCCTTGGATGGATACACATACAACGTCATGAATTAACCCTGCATGACCAGGTTATGCAGTCCGAAGACTGGACTTAGCATTGGTTGGTCTACCAAGCTAAGTCAAACTATATTTGTATCTGTATCTGTAACTGTAAGTACGATTTGCCTAGCCAACTGGTCCGAACTCCAAGGGGTAACTTTACTCTTTACTGGCCAAATCGACTATATACTACCAACACTCTCACAACAGTGTGGCTACGTTGGTATCTATGAAACTACGGTACCGTGGTTAGCTCTGGTCCATCAAGGTTCTTAAATCATATAATGAAATTTATAAAATAATACAATAACATGATTTCATTTCCACAATTCTGTATAAAACTGTCATACTATAATTCTATATATATAATATTGTAATACTGTAACTATGTATAAAACACTATTATACTGTGGTCTATATAGAACACTTTTCATACTGTGATTTTGTATAAAATGTTGTCATACTGTAGTTCTATATAGAATACTATCATTCTGTAACTTTGTATAAAATACCGTTGTATTATAGTTCTGTATAGAACACTGTCATACTGTAACTCTGTACAAAAACTCTGCCATATCATAGTTCTGTATAAAAATTTGTCATACTATTACTCTGTATTAAACACTATCATATCATTATTCTGCATTAATCTCATGCCACACAATTTGAGTTACTAATTCATAATAAAATAATCTGCCTAGAATAACTATGTTTTTTTGCTAAAAAATATAATGGTATAATCATCTCTAGGGCTTTACTTAAACTCAAATACCCAGTTTTTCCCAAAACATATATATTATAAATACTAAATTTCCATTTCCATATGCCTAAATACTCAGGAAAACATAGATATTATTCCTGTAATCACATGCTAAAATTTAATCGGATAAATTTCTAAAAATAACTGACATAATTTGTTCCCCTTACCTTATCCCAAGAGTGGCGCCTATAACGCCCAAACCATAAAATCTCCTCGACTAAAATGTTGGTGGACGAAATTGAAACCCAGGTCTATTTTTCGTTCTTCAATTGGCGCACATTTGTTAAGAAAATTGAGGAGATAGAAAGGGAGTTTGAGGAGAGAGAGAGAGAGAGAGAGAGAGAGAGAGAGAGAGAGAGAGAGAGAGAGAGACTAAGGGTGGGTGTTTTTGTTTCTCAGGTTGCTTTCCTGATTCTTCAAGAAAGTAACCATATATATATATATATATATATATGTTAATATATTATATTATAATATTATAATATATATATATGTTAATATATTATATTATAATATTATAATATTATATTAATATATTACTTAATTAATAATTATTAATAATTAATTAATTAAATTATTTTTTTTTTGGAATCACTACATTTTCCTCTCCTTATAAAAATTTCGTCCTCGAAATTTACTAATCGTTACTTATTGCAATCTCCTCTGAAAATCACTGAATTGTTTACCCGATTTTAGAAAGAGCCAACGACCACCTACATAGCGGTTACGTCCTAAATTTATTAATAACCCTCACTTATGGCGGAGGAATAAAGTGATTATATAAACGACCTCTGGGAGATTAAAATAGTTATTTACCAGAACTATCACCTTTATGTGGCTAATGCTGAGCCCCGCTGAATAAGTATGGGTATCTCTGACACATTTTCTCCTCTAGTTCCCATGAAACTTCCTCAACTGCGTGGCTACACTAGAGTACTTCACCAACGGGATCTCTTTGGTGCATAGTTCTTATTCCTTCCAATTCAGAATCTGAACTGGCACTTCTTCATATGATAGAGTATCTCTAAGTTCCAGTGACTCATGACTAATCACGCGTGAAGGATTTGGGACTTACTTTCTTAACATAGACACGTGAAACATGTCATGGATTCTAAATAGTATCGGAGGTAATGCTAACCTGTAGGCAACTGAGACCAATTCTTTCTACACTACAAAAAACTATTTTTTAGTGACGAATTCAATTCCGTCACTAAAAGTGAGTATTAGCGACAGTTTTAGCAACCGTCACTAATGCAGCACTATTAGTGACGGATTTGAAACCTTCACTAATGGTTCCGTCACTAAAAAGTGAAAAATATCATGGGAAAATATTTTTCATACAAAAATTATCCTGGAAAAATATTAGCGACGATTTCTGTGGTATTAGTGAAAAATTAGGTCTGCTACTAAAAGACACTTATTAGTGACAATTAAATAACCGTCACTACTTTTATTTTTAAAAAATAAAAAAAAATTATTTCACAATATTAGTAACGAATCTTCGAATTCGTCACTATTAGCCCCTTATTAGTGACAGATTTGGGAATCGTCACTAATACGTCTTTTATTTAAAAAAAAAATAAAAAAGATTTATTTCACAATTTAGTGACGAATCTTCAAATTCGTTACTATTAGCCATTTATTAGTGACGGATTTGGGAAACGTCACTAATACTATTTTATTTAAAAAAAATAAAAAAAATTTATTTCACAATATTAGTGATGAATCTTCAAATTCATCACTATTAACTCCTTATTAGTGACGGATTTGGGAACCGTCACTAATACTACTTTTATTGAACTGCATGCTAGTAGTTCTGTTGCTTGTTTAATTCTATTCATATGTTGAATTATGAATTGTTGGGAGACACTGGAACTGTATTGCTTATGTTTCTAGGACTTCATTTATCTTTTCTAGAATTTCTTATATGCGTAGACAGACCCTAAGTTGTGTACTACTGTTGCTAGCTTAGCTAAACCTAAGAAGAACTTTTGTGACTTGTAGGTTTGGGAAATGTTCTATCTAAAGACAGCATGTTACCAAAAATTTGTTAAATTCCAATGCTTTCTTAACCTCCTCCTAACTAAATCTTCTAAACACTATAGCCTAGAAGTAATACAGGAGCCTCCCAACTCCTTAACTGAAGATCTAACAATATTAAACTCCCAACTTAAGACCCAATTAGGGAAACGAAGATCAAAAGTATACATAAAATCTAGTCAAAATAAAGATCTATATCCATAACAAGTAGGTCCATTGATTTAGAAGAAGGTGGCTCCTCTCATTAGAAGGTATGTAAAACGTAGTTTGAACTGCATGTTGGTAGTTCTTTTGCTTGTTTAATTCTATTCATATGCTGAATTGTGAATTGTTGGGAGATACTGGAACTGTATTGCTTGTGCTGTTAGGACTTGATTTATCTTTAATTTCTGCACTTTCATATATGCGTAGACAAACCCTAGGTTGTGTATTGCTGTTACTGGCTTAGCTAAACCTAGGAAGAACTTTTGTGACTTGCAGATTTGGGAAATGTTTTATTTATAGATGGCATGCTGCCGAAAATTTGTTAAATTTCAATGCTTTCTTAACCTCCTCCCACTTAAATCTTCCAAACACTATACCCTAGAAGTAAAACATGAGCCTCCCAACTCCTTAACTAAAGATCTAGCAACATTACACTCCTAACTTAAGACCCAATCAAGTTAACGAAGATCAAAAGCATACATAAAATCTAGTTAAAATAAAGATCTATATCCATAACAAGTAGGTCCATTGATTTAGAAGAAGGTGACTCCTCTCATTAGAAGGTATGTAAAACGTAGTTTGAACTGCATGCTGGTAGTTCTGTTGCTTGTTTAATTCTATTCATATGTTGAATTGTAAATTGTTGGGAGATACTAGAACTGTATTGCTTATGTTATTTAAAATAGTATCATTTTTTTTTAACTTTGTCCGGATGTCTGATTATTTTTCTATCAAATCATTGATACTTATAGTATGTATATGGTCAAAAATCGTATACTAATTTTTTTTATTATATAATTCTTAATTTGTAGGGTTTGTGGCTGTCACAACATCAACACGATGCCATGCACTACAGTCGAATGCAGCTTTTGATTTTTTTTTTTTTTTTTGTATTTTTGTTTGTTATTTGAACATATGAGATTCATGTATGAAACATTCGAAATTTGAATAATGTATTTGTATTTGATTTTGAATTAGAATTTTTAATAATTTATGAATCTTTTAAATAATTATGGTTTAATGTTATCTATGCGTAAATAGGGATTATAGATTTTCACAGGAATTAATGATTAAAAAAATATTAATTTTAAATTATTAGTGACGGTTTAAAAACCGTCACTAATAATTGTCTATAGATATTAGTGAAGGATCAAAACTGTCACTAATACTGTATTATTAATGACGAATTTTGATCATTCACTAAATGCCAAGTATTAGTGACAGTTTTGATCATTCACTAAAACTCAACTATTATTGATGAATTTAAAACCGTCACTAATACAATACTATTAGTGACAAATTATGATCATTCACTAAAGGCCAAGTATTAGTGTGGACTCTATGAGTCTGATCCCATTTTGATTGTGACAAAACTAATGTTGCTCACCTGGGAGCTGAGTCTCTTGAACAAGTTCATCCTAAGCTTGTACCATTGGTAGGAACTCAAGGAAGCCATACGGACCATAAAGTTCAAGCTTTATATGGCTCTTGAAGAAGCAAAGGGAATGGCGACTCTTTTATTGTTGTAATAGCGTTCAATTCATTTGAGTTTGTAATATAATGTGGTATGTAATAACTGCATAACATGCATGATAGGTTTAATGCTTAAGACCATAGAGTGACCTTAGGGTTCAGTCGACCGATGCCAAGTTTTTGAGACTAACTCAAAAGACCTTAGAACAACCTTAGGTCCTTGCACACACACTTAACACAGTCCCTAACATAACATATATTATCAGGGGAATTAATTAGCTTAAGTATGGACTTAAAAAGTAAAAACCATAAGGTTTTAGGCGACTAAACTTGGCAAAGCTTATTTGCCTGGGTTGACCGAACCATGGAAAGTCCGCATCGTTGACCTGATTTCGGGAGACCAAACTGGAATGAGCATATCTTCCTCGATCGACCAAACTTCTTTCTAACTTTTTCCTAACTATTTGGGCGCCCTAACCCTCACATTCAAAATTGCCTCGGGCGACCGAACACATGAGTTCGACATACTAAACATTAGACCGGGTGACCAAATTGTGGACTTCTGGAGAATCACCTCAGTTTAACAAACCGAGCCCATATTCGGGCACCCAAACTTCAAAAATAACTTTTCTAAGTGTATCTATTCGGGTGACCAAACTGTGGATCTGACACCTAAAACTCTAGGGTTGTTTTATTTTTACTACAGTAATTAAGGTAGAATTGTACGCCAAATTTCACTTAAAATCCATATCACTTAAAATTTCACGCCAAATCCATATCATCTGCTTGTGTAGAAGCATTTAAAATTGTACGCCAAATTTCATATTCATTGATTGTATTTCAGGCGTGGCCTGAGGGGGAGGTAATCCAGCCTGAAAGGATTGTTTGTAAAGGTTGAGTTCGACCCTGTGCTAATTGACCTGGTTGTATTTAGGTGCCGCTCCACCCATTAAGTGAGTCCATAGTGTAATCCTTGTGCTGGTGAGCCAAGGAGGGGATGTAGGTAGGATTGGCTGAATCCCGATATCATATTCAATGCCACTTTTACATTTCCTACATTATATTTTGCTTTGTGCTTGATTTAATTTATCTACTAAATATATTGCATATCTGATTGACACTACATTGTATCTGGTTGAGAAATATTGAAATTGTGGTGCATGTATTGAAAATTGTTTAATATATCGTATCGACAATTTCATATATACTTGGACTACTCTTAGGTTGTATTATACTATTGCTAGATTAGTTTAACTTAGGAAGAAATTTTTTAAGTCTCCAATTCACCTCTCCTCTTGGGATTATACCAAAGCTAACAATTAGTGACGGTTTCGATCCTTCACTAAAGCCCAACTATTAGTCACTATTAGTGACAAATATGATCCTTCACTAAAGGCCAAGTATTAGTGACGGTTTTGATCCTTCACTAATACTCTACTATTAGTGACGGTTTCGTGATTCGTCACTAATAGTAGAGTATTAGTAACAATTGTGATCCTTCACTGATACTACACTATTAGTGACAGTTTTGAAATTCGTCACTAATACCCTACTATTAGTGATGAATTTGTGTCAAGCCAATATAAATTTATAGTGATGGTATTGGGTTTTTAGTGACGGTTATAATCTGTCACTAATACTACATTATTAGTGACGGTTTCAAAATTAGTTATTAATAATTAGTACTAACGACAAATATAGCAACTAATTTAAAACCGTCGCTAATACTTATAAATTCGTCACTAATGATTTTGTGATTATTAGTAATGATTTTGATCCTTCATTAATAACCTTATTTTTTGTAGTGCTAGTATCTTAAATGGTTCGATGTACCTAGGACTTAACTTACCCTGTTTTCCAAATCTTATAACTTTTTTCATTGGTGCAATTCTTAAGAATACATGATCTCCCACACCAAACTCCAGCTCTTGTCGGTGGGTATCTACATAATTTTTTTGTTGACTCTGAACTGTTCTAATTCTTTCTCTGATGAGTTTGATTTTCTCAAAAGTCTGCTATATCATTTTTAGCCCCAAAATTTGCCTTTCACCAACTTCATTCCAATATAGTGGAGTTCGGCACCTTTGACTGCATAATGCTTCATACGGTGTCATCCCAATATTGACCTGGTAGCTATTATTATAAGTAAATTCCATCAGTGACTGATACTGAATCTAACTTCCCCCAAAATTCAGCATACAAACTCGCAACATATCCTACAATATCTGAATTGTCCTTTTTGACTACCCATCGATCTGGGGGTAAACTATTGTACTAAATGTCAATTGGGATCCCAAGGTTCTTTGTAAACTCTTTTAGAACTGAGATGTGTACCGTGAGTCTCGATCTGATACGATGGACACTGGTATGCCATGCAGTTTAACTACCTCCTAAATATACAATTCCGCCAATTTATTCATAAAGTAATTAACTCTAATTGGAAGAAAATGAGTAGTCTTTGTTAGATAATCAACGACTATCCAGATAGTGTCTTGCCCATGGAGTGCCGGTGGTAACCCCATGACGAAATCCATAAAAATGTACTCTCACTTCCATTCGGGGATGTGAAGTGGTTGCAACGGTCCTATCGGTCTCTGATACTTAGCCTTCACTTATTGGCATATCAAGCACTGCTCCATGAATCGAGCAATTTCTTTCTTCATATTATTCCACCAAAAAGATTCCCACAGATTTCTATACATTTTAGTGCTTCTTAGATGTACTGTATAAAAAGAATGATGCGCCTCTTCTAGAATAGTCATTTTAATCTCAACATCATCAGATACACATAATCTGGTACAAAATCTCAAAACTTCATCATCTGTGATATTAAAATTTGTCCTCAATCCACTCCGCACTTTATAAATTATTATTATTATTATTATTATTATTATTATTATTTTTGGAATATTACAAGCTAAGCCTCCCTTCTTGCATTTTTTCTCTTTGAACTGAGTTAACTCGGTTTGACTCAGGTTAACACATGCAGACCTGGTTTGAACCCTTTGAACCCTTAAACCAGTTTGACTTTGAATCACTAGTTTCCTTATTTATTTAATAAATTCATTTTTAATGGATTTTTAATTCAAAAAATGGGAAAAATAGCAACCAAAAAAAAAAAAAAGGAAAACTAGGGGAAAAAAAAAATTATGAGTTATTTTTTACTCAAAGAGCCAAAAAAATTAAAAATATAAATATAAATCACCAAAAAAAAGGAAAAATAGAGAAATTCTTTAAAAATATTGAAAATTTGCAAGAAAATTCTAAAAAATAGAGAAAATTTCTAAAAAAAATTTGGGACCATTCTTACTCAGTTTTGATCACTTTTTAGTGATTTGTATTGTGTGTTTTGTTTATGTATGCCCTTTTTGTTATATGAATGCATATTTTGCTCTTTCGTTTATCAATGCGTATGCCTACATGCTTGTGTGCATGTGTGCACTTCTTCTGTGATGAAAATTAAAAAAATTAAGGATCCTTAATCCTAAATTATCTCCTATGGGGCAGATATTCTAACCAAATCACTTTTTCTTTAGTGATTCGTTTAGAATACTTGGATTATGGTGCACACCTTGCATGTATTTTTGCATAAGCTGTGATTTTAGTTGTATATTGTAAATATATTTAATTGTTCCATTTTCTTACCTATCTAATATGCCATTGATTTAGAACCTTAATGAAGGCAGGAAGTTTTTGTCTTATGCAAGTTTTCCTGAAAATAAAAGTGAGATAATGAGCACCTTTTAAAAGAAATTAAAGAAAATAATTAAATGAGTAATCCTTAAGAGGATGATCAAAAGTTGTGTTCTTAGCATATTTTTGGGAGTTGTGAGGTGAGGATAGTCTCTGTCCTTTGTAGGCTATCCAATATCTAAAGGCCAAGTAAATTGAATAAAATGAAGCATTAGAGTCTTGATTGGTAGGTTTTGAATGTAATCTTAGGCTATTAGGTACCGTCCGCTGGACATGTGTAAAGGAGTGCTAATACCTTTCCTTTACATAATCATACTCCCGAATTCAAACTTGTTGATGTTGACCATTGACTATTAAATTCCTTGGACCTAGTCGACTAATGAATTGGCAGTATAATAGATGTTCTAATTGCACCTAGAATAAATAGGTTTGTGGTGACTTTATTGTTTTCAAAAGCAACCCATTTCTCAGTCCATGTATTACATCAGGCTTTGTATCACATAATATGGAGTTAGCCACTTGGTCGAAGTGTTTCAAAATTTCGATTCTACCTATTTCACGGGATCAGCCCTCCGGGGCGTAGCGACAAAAAATTTATATGAATTTATTTCTTAATGAAAATTGGCTTTTTTTAATAGAGAAATCATAAAAGCTCTAATAAAATAACATTCAGATTATAACAAATGTATTCTACTGAATGTAAAGATCCAAACATGATTGAAATCCCAAAAAAATAAAAGAAAGTACAAAAAATAGTAATTTGGGATTTAGTGGTCAACCACTTGTAAGGACCAGTTGATTGTTTGGTGGTCGACAAATACTTTTCAAACAAATGGGGGCGGGCGGTCTACTGCTTGCACACATATATTGCCATAAAAACATGCAATATTGGCTTTCAAGCATGTTTTTCTCTATGCAGTCAAGATAAAAACATGTCCAACAACTTCTAACATGCATATTGACATGAATTAATGAAACAATCATAAAGCATAAGCATGCAAAAGAACATTAACATGTTTCAATACATAAACCTCATAAAACAATTGAAAATGAATAAAGTATAGCTTTAGACACTGACCTTATTGAAAAATAATCTTTTAAAGCAAAGGGAGAGATGTGTGGTTTCTTCCTTATTCCCTTCAATAAAAGACCCTTTATTGATCTACGAAAATACTTAGAAATCCTCTCCTTACTCTCACTTAAATGTGCCCCAATCTCTCTTTCAAGACATCCTTTTATAGACCTTCAATGAAAGGAATAGAAAAATCCTTTTGAATTTGAATTGAAAATTTAAATTAAAAAAATCATTAATGACTACCAACCATTAATTTAATTGCCAATGTTGTTACCTAATATATGACATCAATGGGGTACATGAAAAGGTTATATCCTCAATCAATCATAAGAAAACAACTCAAAAATTCAAGTTTTGCTAGGGTCGATCAATTGCCTAAAGAAGTCGATCGATTACCTATAGGTTTCGTTAAGTAACAAGGATGGAGGAAAGGTCGGTCGACCGCCTAATGGAAAATTTTGATTCTTTTTTTTTCTTTGATTTATATTATCTTCATTTGAGTTAAAATTTGTTTAGTCAAAAAGACACCTCATCACAATGTTTTATAATGTTGTCGTCAAAGTATCAACACCTTAGAACCCGTTAAGTGGCCATTTGATTCACATGCTTCAATATTTCTTGGAAATCAATTGTTTGGCAAGGATTGTGTCTTATGAGATGTTGTTGGAGCTTCTTAACCGTGCTCACGTGTATATATGCAATATTGTACTTTTAGTAGAAATTGTGTTTTTATACAGAATTTTAGGGTCTATTTAGTTATGAAAAATAGTTTTTATTCTTATTTTTTAAAAAGGAAATACAAAAAAGTTCGTTAATTTTTCATTGTTACGACATTTGTATAAACAATTTTGGCACTACTTTTTTTTTTTTTTTTGGTGTAAAAATAGTTTTATTTTTAATTTTAATTTTTACAAAAATAGCACATAAATTTTTAATTTTTCAAACTTATATAAAAAAAAAGTTAAAAAACATATTTTCATTACTTTTCTAGACTTCTAACTTTTACTTTATATATGAGAGTATGCAATTCGAATCTTGAACTTTAATTTGTGTGGATTATATATAAAGTTTCTTTTAAATCCATACAAATCTACACTCAAAACCTAAAATCCATGATTCTGAATTTTACGTACATACGTTTTGAAAAAATAAAAAATAAGTTATTTTTTTGTTATTATTTTGAAATACAGAAATAAAAAATAAAAAATTATTTTACACATTATGCAACTCTTTATTTTCTATATTTTTAATACAAATATTAAAAAATAAAAATAAACTAAACTAAAAATAAAAAAAATAAAAAATATTATCTAAAACTAAAATGACCCTTGACTTTTATTGGTCACATACTTCTGCATGAGAAGAGATGGACATCTTTTGGGAAAGAAAGAAAGAACAATAATACTTGATTGGTACAAGGGTAGTGCAACAAGAGAAATAGAAAAAAAGCAGTGAAGAATGAGGGAGTAGAATTCTCAAAGCACTTGAGATTATATATGACATGACTTTTATGTCTCAAGAAATATTAATTAAGTTTAATTATATGAAGGTGTCTTTTTGTAAAATAAATAAATAAATAAATCTTTGAGTTACAAGGCCTCCAATTAAATATGGTTTTGCCTATATGTGAAAAGAAGTAATCTCTTTTAACTAATCCCATTCCATCTTGTTTGTTTGAGAATATCCTTTTAGGATTCTCGAGAATGGTGTTGCTTATAACATCTCATTCTTGCATATATCTAACCATTAAAATTTTATGTGACGAGATACTTATTTTATGAGAATATAAGGATTCAAATGAGACGTGGACATATTGTTCTTACCTCCCGATGAGAAAGTTTTGTGAGAATCTTATTCTTATGAAAACCCTAATACTTGGACCGAATTGTCATCACTATTTTAACTTTTGAACAATAATATCCATATAAGTGTAATCATACTATATTATTAGATTTAAAATAATAAATTGCAAATATATTAAAAGTAAAAGTTTTAAATTAGCATAAATATTAACTATTCTAATTAAAAAAAATATGCAATTAAAATATTAATTATAAAGTTTTAATTAAAATTTAATTAATTATTAATTAATAAATATTTAAAATTTATTTAAAATATTAAATAACATAATATCTATTAATTTTTTAATTAAAATTTTTAAATTAGAAATATTAAAAATTTAAATAGAAAATATTAATATGAAAATTTTAATTAATTTTGAAACTTGAAAATATTTAAAATATCTATTAAAAATTTTAATATTGATATTAATTAACATTTTAATTGAAATTTGTTATTTGTTCAATAAAAGTAATGTTATTATTGTTTTATAAAAAAATAATATAATAGCTAATATTTAGATATTATATTACCTTCAATTACTCTAATTTATCGATTGCTAGGAGTTAAATATTTTAAATTATAATCACTGAAAAATTTATATCTAATTGAGTAGACTTTTATGTTGAAATATACAATTATTCTTCTTATATTCATTGCATACATATTAAGACACATGATACGCTTGCCCTACTGGGAGCTATATCATTAAGAGGGTCGGTTATAATTAATCTATTTGCTTTTTATCTTACTGACTCTGGCAAAAGGGATTTTAACCTTTCTTCGGATCTTAGGGTAACCCAAATCTGCGGCCAGCTCAATTTTCTAGGATTTACAATTTCTAGTTGTAATCTTCTAATTGATTATGTTGATTGATTTGTTTCAAAGAGTTGAGTGAATCTATTGATTTCTTTTCGTAAGGCTAGTTAAAAAATACTTACAAGAATTTACATGTTAAACCAAACATTGATATGAGAGTCTTATGCACATTCTTGAAAATCTTATAATATGACCTAGATAAAAATATTCTCATGACACAGACATCCCATTCTTAATAATGAGATTTTCGAAAATGTTATTACATGATAATATTTTTTATGTTGTAATATTTTTTTATGTTGTGGATCAAATGACTCTTGAGTGTTTAACGTAATCAAGGATCAAACAAGTGCATCCTAACGCAATGGAGGGAGAGAAATAAATCAATTTTTTTTTTTGAATTTTATCGAATACATTCAATACGCATACTCTTATCTTTTAAGAGACATTCTAATAGTTAAAAGTTTGAGAAATTCATATTTTATGTCTCAAGTTCAAATCTTATAAAAACAGATATGAGAAATAATCTATCTCCCATTATATATAATAGACCGAAAAAAGAATTCATTTGCTTTAAAATTTTTGATAGTTTTAAATAATTTTTTAGATAATGAGACTTCTACAGGTCATTATTAGGATGCATTTTTGAGCCTCGACCCATTATTTAGCACTTGAATAAATTCAGAGCTAATTTAAATATTAATCAAATTATCAAAGAACATAACTTGACACCCAAAGAAAAAATATCATATAAATATTAATCAATTATTTAATATGTTCATATAAATAGTTATTATGTGAATATTTCTATCATTCTAATGTATTATGTCAAAGAAAATGAATTTTCATTAATTTTTAGTTTTAAAATATATATATAAATTTAATGTTAATAATAAAATTACATGTCACCTTCTATTTTTGAGTCTAAGAGAAAATTAGCGCAATTTTTCCCAAAAAAAAAAAAAACTAAAAACTAAAAGGTCTAGTGGGGTTCACGAATCACTACGGGCGTGGACTTTTTTACCGGCCGATATTTCAGCAGTCGGAAAAGCCTTAAGCTTATTTGCACAAAGCACGACGTCGTTTTAGTCGGCATTGCCCTTTTTTCTTCCTAATCTAGGGTTTACTACTCAGTCTCTCCTCTCTCTCATTCTCACTCTCACGCACCTGCACAGAGCCATGGAGGCCCCTCCTCCACCGACGACGTGTTGGAGCAACGTGGTGAAGAAGGAAGCACCATCCCAAAACCACCACCATCCTCCCGCTGCTGACGCCAGCCGCGTGGTAGGCAGCTGCAAGTCCTCCAAAGGCGTGGCCGTCGCCGTAGTCGATACCAATGCTATCATCGAAGGCAGCGAGAGGCTCGCCGCCGTCGCTGACAAATTTGTCTCCGTTTCCGAAGTCATGGCTGAGGTCCGTGACCCCGCCTCCCGCCACAGGCTGGCTTTCCTACCCTTCACCGTCGACATCATGGAGCCCTCTCCCGAATCTCTTAAGAAAGGTTTTTGCTTTTTTCCCCCCCCTAAGGTTTGGTGTCGGTTAGTGGTTCTTGGATTATTTTGGGGTGCTCTTTAATGCAATATGTGAGACATCAGGGTCGATTAACTTAAAGAATTATCAATACGTATTGTGAAATGATCTTTTCTTAGTAATCCACTGACTTCCAAATGTCATTGATTGAGGTCGAATTTACGCACAGAACTGGAATTAGGAAGAAATTTGTCGGCGTAACACTAGCTAATGTACTTCAAATTCCTTGCTTGAATTCTATCTATTTATCTAGGATGAGATATAAAGCTGGTTGCAGCGCTCAGCCTTGTTTTGTAAAGGAACCTAGTTACGGGAGAAATGTAGAGAAACAGTGGAGTATAGAGTGGGAGGATACTTTTTCTGATCCAGTTCAGGGAATCCTTACTATGCTAGTTTTTTTTATGAAAAAATTGAATGAAAGTAAGTTGCAGAATAAGGTCTGGGAGATTTAGGGTCCATTAACTTGTTTGAGAAGGGGAAGGAGGAAAATAAAATAAGAAAGAAATTCATTTTTTGCTCTCGTATGATAAAAAAATTAAGAAAAATCAAATATGTAAGCATGTGCTAAATCAAAAAAAAGTTCCATATTAACTATATGTGATATTTTCTGTCACTCAATAACCAAACAATAAAAACTAGATTTTTTATTTTTATTTTTCCTAGTAGTTTTTAAGCTTGGAATGAGGCCTTAAGGGTGCGAAAAAACACATTCTAAGGGAGATTGGATTTTATATGGGATTGAGGGGAAAGATCTTTTGAGAAGAGGGGCATAATAGTTGGAGGAACAATCTAAAAATTGAATTAGGGGAGGTTTGATGAAGAAAGTGCTAAGTGGAGAGAAGAAAAGTATGAGGAAAGTGGTAAAAGAGGGAGATTGTAATAGTTCTTTTCATAAGGTTCTGTGCAGGTTGGGTTTGTAGAAATATTAGTAGGAAGTTAAGAGGTTGAGAGTGGGTAAATTGATAATAGCTTGGCGGCTATTGTTGATGAAGTTGCTCAATTTTACTAGTCTTTGTTTTCTAAGAAGAATGTTTCTGGGTCGATAGTTGAATACTTGAACTAATGGATTGTATTGGAGTCCTATTTCCAACAAGCAAGGTATTGGTTAGAAAGGCCATTTTATGAGGTGGAGGTCAATGATATGGTGTTTGGTATGAAGGGGGGATAAAGCACTAGGGATGAGTGGTTTTATTGCAACTTTATTTTGCCATTGCTAGGATTTCATGAAGGATAATTATGTAAAGGTTGTTCACGAATTTCATGCTAATGAGGTTGTATGAAATGGTGTTAATTCCACTTTTAGTCCCCTAATATTGGAAAGGATTGTTTCTTGCAGATGAAAGAGTATTGGCCAATTAGTTAGTGACTGGTGTGCAAATTTTGATGAAGGTTTTGTCTAGAAGATTGTGTGTTGTTTTGGGTACTACAATGCACTAGCTGTTCTTCCCACCGATGATTGTTGGAGGTAGGTATATTCAAGATGTTGCTTTAGTTGTGAATGAAGTTGTGGGAGCATGCTAGGAGGAATAAGAAGGGGATTGTTGTGATGAGGTTGGGTCTTGAAAATGCATATGGGTTTTTTCTAGATAGGATTTTAGCAAAAAAGGATTTTGGAGAAAGGTGGAGAAAGTTGGTTGAAGGTTATTTTTCTTCTTCCTTTTTTTTTTTCTCTCAAGCAATTGCTAATGGTCAACTAAAGTTGGTATCTCGGATTCTAGGAGTTGCATCAAGGAGACCTTTTTTCCGTTTTCATTTACTTAAATTGTAAATATCTTGAGTAGGATGTTATTTTGTTGTGAAGCTTTAGGGTTTTGGAGGGGATTAGTGTGGGTGTTGGAATTGGTGTGATCCCAAGAGGTGGGGGTGAATTGGGTTTTAAAAATATTTTGGCTAATTTAGACTTTTGTCGATTCACCACAAATCATATCTCATTCAAAAGTACAAGCGTGTGTGTAAAATAATTTAAGCAGTGAAAACAAGCACACACGTTTGCAGTATCTTATTCAAATTATATAGGTGTATGCAAATAGTTATGATAGTAAATATGAATAGGCATACATGTGTGGAAAGTAAAGTGTAGGAATTTAAATAAGATAGAGAGAGAGTGACACACATATTTGTTATTGAGGTTTGGCCAAACCAACCTACGTCTCTGCCTTGGGCATACCTTCCAAGGATTCCACCAACCTTGCTCATTTAAACGAGCGGAGTAAAAGCCGTTACAACCTTTCCTTATGGGGTAAGGTAAACTTCAGCTCAATTACAAGTCTCCCTTACAGGGCGGAGACTCCCCAATTCAATTTTTAGGTTGAATCCAATCGGTCTCACTTATGGGGTTGAGACTCCTCAGTTCAATTAACGGGTTGAACTCAATTAGTACATTTAAAACTATTTTTCGTACAAAATAATGTTTCTAAAAATACAAGCAGAGATGTACACATTTAAGCTCAATATGCACTCTAGTATGATATGAGTTATGCTTAGTAGAGAAAAAGTGTTTTCTCAAAATAATATTTTCAATCTTTGAGAAATGATGTGTATGATAAGATAGTCAAAGATGTGACCCTATTAAAATTTTCTCTCAAAAATATATTTCAATACAAGTATAGGAGAACCTAGGGTTTGCTCTTCAAATAGTTTTTGCACAAATAATATATATAAATATATGTAAATAATAAATATGTTCTTCAACAAAGATTTTTGCAAATAAAAATATTTGGAGAATTTTGGAATTTTACTCAATAAAATATTTGTGCTATAAACGATTTTTCCCAAGAATATTTATCAAAAGAAATAATCGGGAGAAATCAAATTTATACTCTCAAAAAGGATTTTCAAAAATAAATAATAAGTGAGAGTTAGCATGTAAAAAATAAATGGCAAAAATAAAATTCTCTCTTCAAAAATGATTTTGAAATAAACAAGCAAAAGAGAGTTGAGAGAGATTTGTTTAAAAAAAAAATTATCCCAAAGAAATGATTTTATCAATAAAAATTGGTTTGGGGCAATTTTGATTAACAAAGAGTTTAGAGAGAATTTAGAGCTAATCAAAGTTGTTAATCTAAGGTTATGAGGGGGTATTTATAGATTTTTCGAAAATTATGACCGTTGGGGACACGCCCAATATTTTACAAATTGTTTAATTAAAAGTTAATTATATTTAAGCTCTTAAAAAATTCGGAACTCGAGAGGTTCGGTTGACCATATTAATAAGTTTGGTTGATCGTGGCAATTTTGAATTAGGGATTTGGTCGACCGTCTTAGGGCGATTTTGAACCCCTTTGTGGGTTCGGTCGACCAAGACAAGGTTAGTCGGCTACACAACTAGGTTTAGTCGACCCAGACAAAAGATTGGTTGATCATTTATGAGGTTCGGTCGACCAAGGCTATTTTGAACTATGTATTTAGTCGACCAAGTTGGTGGAAAATTCAATTTTTATAGTTCAGTCGACCGAGGAAGGTTAGTTCAAAAACAGGTCGGTCGACCAAGGCAAGTCAAATTGTTGACTTTCAAGGTTTGGTCGACCAAGACATTTAACACACCAAGAGGTCATTCGTTCGAGCTATGGTCAACATTTTGACTCTGGGGCAAACAGTGGTTCGGTCGACCATAAGATATGGTCGGTCGACTGAGGGCGTTTAAAATTCCAATTTTGCCCATGAATTTGACCTTAATTAATTCTAAACCTTTTGTATGGTTTTAATGTTTATGAAAAAGGTTTTTCTTAGGAATATTAAGTACCCTAAGATCATTTGGTTCTCTATGGTCAAACTATGGTCTTGTTTGAGCATTCAAATCATATCATGCAGGATGTATGCATTATTACAGACCAGATATGGAAACTAAATGCATTTACAAATTGAAACATATGTCTTCTTCTTCTTCTTCTTCTTCTTCTGTGCTCTCCTGTCTTTATGGAATATGCTAGACAATATTGCCCTCTAGCATTCATTTTCTCTTGATCTTATGCGTGATCTAAAATATGTACATGTTCACACACTTAAATGCACACATAAGATATACATGCTTTGTTAGCATCAAAACAGGGATCGGACTCAAAAAGTCAACAGTGGGTACCTCATGTTTATGTTTCACATATTCAGCATATTATTCTGTTTTGAAGGATGGAATTGAAGTTTTTAATAATGTTTTAACTATTCTACAAGCTTTTGAGGTTGTTTTGGTTCTTAAGATTATTTATCTTTCTTTAGCTTCGTCGGGTTGAGTTGAGTGTGCCAAGGTATCTTGTCATGCTTCCTTAGTGGGTTGTAAAGTTTAGGAGTAGCCTATGGATTGTTAGATTTTCATTTGTCGTGGTTTGCTTTTCGGGGTGGGTGTTAATCTTCTATTTGTTTATGGTATCCTATGTTGGACAATGTTGCTAATGCGTTAAATGGGTGGAAGGATACCTATTTTTTTCTTACCCTATGTTTGGAGAGGCTTTGGATTTGAAGTTGTATTGAATTTTGATAAAATGTAATGCAAAATTGTATTGAAAATTTGTCTAAATCCACCGAAATCCAAATCCAAAGTCTGAAATTAGTGCTCCCAAACGCAACATTAATGTTTTTATTACTCTAGTTTCTACTTATTTGTATAGCATTTATTTTTAACTTTTCTCTTTTTAAGATCTTTGTTAGACTAGTTGTGAGAATTGAGAAGTTGAAGATTGTGAGAAGCTTAATGTATACGAGGATTGGGATATGAATCTAGTGTCCAAGAAAATCTCTTTATTGGGAAGTGATATTGGCATTTACTTTTGAAAAGCCAAGGGTCTATTTTGTATCATTGTAAAAAAATGATGAAACGAAAATTATAATTGAAAGCTAAAAAAAACAAAAGCAAAAACTAAAAACTGGAAACTGACAAAATGTTTGATTAAAATTTCTAAAACTAAAAAAATTAAAAATTGATTAAGTAAATGCTCATTTTTTTCCTTGAATCAAATAATTATTAGAAAATTATGATTCAATTACAAAATTACAAAATAATACGAATTATAATACTATAATAAAAATGAAAATTATTATACTTTACTTTATTATTATATTTCAAAATTTACTTTACAATTATACATGACAAAGAAAAAATGTTAAAAATATTTTTTACATAAATTTTATTATTTTTTATTATTTTGAAATTTATTGTTTTAATTATATTTTAAATTCATATGATCATTTATTTTTATTTTAATTAGAAAGTATGTATAAAATTAATGATTTATCTAAAAGAGTTAATTTTTGAATGTTAAAATATTTTGGTAGCAGGTTGCCAAAACTACTTAAAACCATGAGAAGGATAAAAATTGGTTTTCAATTCTTTTCATTAATAGCCGAAAACTAACAATAACTAAAAGTTGACAATATAAACCGTTTTATAATTTGTTTATTCATTGTATAGAGACGAAAACAAAAAATAGAAACAATACCAAAGAGAGAGCTTTTTAATTCCCTTTTGCATAAGGTGGTCAAAAGCAAAATGTTTATGACTTTATATCATCTTTCTATCCTCCAATGTATTGCAGGAGATTTGTGCATCGGGCTGTCCTCTTTTTTTTTTTTTTTTGGGTACGACCTAAAATGTCTATTGGAATCTTTAGTTGTAATCTTAATCTAATGAATTTTGATCTTACTACCTTTATTTTAGTTTCATGTTTGCATGATTGTTGGCGCTGGATTCTATTGGGGGTGCTAACGAGGGGTTTGCATGGTGATCCCCAAACAAGAAACTTAAGGAAAAAGAAACTCTAATTAAGATAGGCACAAGAAAGAAAAATGGGGTCCCCAACTTTTTTTTCTTAAAGAGGGGGGGGGGGAGGAACCAAAAGATCTATAATCGAATAATGGGTTTGAGGGAAGGTTGTTAACTAATCATTCTAAGGGGAATGAGTCAATCAACAACCATATCGACACTCTTCCTAAGGACGATTACTGTTGGATTTGTGTGCCTTAAACAAGAAGGATAAGAAAATAGAATAAATCCTTGTTTTAATCTTTTGATGAGATATCATCATGAAGAGATCAAGAGATAGGATTGGAAAACCCTAATTTACACTTCTGTAAAAGGAGGGTGGCTTCAGAAAACCCTAAATCTGCATTTGGGAGGATGGATTTCAGGCTTTGGATTTAGATTTGGACAAATATTTGGACAAACTACGATACATTTTTATATTACATTTTTCCCAAATCCACACAAATTCAAATTCGAGGTCTCTCCCAAATATACGGTAAGTTTTGAATTTTAAAAAATTGAATTATTTGAGATACGATTTTCCATTCCTTCGAAAGGGTCAATCATTGGAAAAAATTTTGATTGGTAGTCAATTGAGAAAGGCAATAATTTGAAAAGATAAGATTTGAACTCAATGAGATTTGATAATGACAAGGGTTTGAGATGAGAAACTTTCAATGAAGAAAAGTTTTTGAACAAAAATATAGGGTTTCATCATCGGCCATGTAGGAAAAGGTTTTGAAATCTCATACCGTTTGGAAAATTTTTGAAATTTCAATTTTTAAAAAATACATGGAAGGTTCTATGTTTATCCTCCACGGATCCTTTTTGCTAATGAGAGCACCTACTTCCTTTGAGCGTTTGGCTCATTGTGCCTAGAGAGAGATGAGAGAAAACACCATATGGTCGGATTTTCTCAATTGTCCCATCATAAGCCAAGATGAGAACATGAAAAGTCAACATGAAGGAGACCTAAATGTCTAAGATGAAATAAGGAAAAAAGACTCTTTTCAAATGTATAAATTGCCCAAGTAAGTCCAATGAAATGTGAAGGTGTTGGTAAAGTTAGAGTTTTTTAACTATAAAACGGTGCAGAATCTTCTTCCTTCAAACTTACACGGGGAGGCATGTGCTCTCCCTTCCCCCCAAGCCATCTTCTATGGCGGCTAGAGCCTGCTGCTTGCATCACCTACATTGACAAAAGGCATCCCCTAGTCATCCCCGTTCCGACCAACAGCCGTGGGCAGTGCTTATACGATCATTTATAGACGGAAAATCCCCTATGTTATCAATGCCTTGACTTTTCATTGGACTTACTTCGGTAGTCCGAATGTAGTTACTCTCATCAATAAGGATTCATGGAGGGTAAACACGGAATCTTCTGTGTCTATTCAAAAATTTGATTTTCAATTTTTTTCCCAAAAATGAGAGATTTCAAAACCTTTCACCATATGGTCGATGATGAAACCTTAGATTTTGTTCAAAAATTTTTCTTTTTTGAAAAATTTTCATTTCAAATCTTTGTCATTTTCAATTGATTTCGAATCTCATTGAGTTCAAATTCCTTCCTTTTTTAGCCGATTTCAAATCTCATCAAATCTTGTCTTTCCAAATCATTGCCTTTCTCAATTGATTTTCAATCAAATCCTTTCCTATGATTCACTCTTTCCAAGAGATATTGAGTTTCAAATTTGATTTCTCTTTTAGTTGGTTGATTATAGGAAAATCATATCTCATATCCTTCCATCTTTTTCAAAATTCAAAGCCTAGGGTTTTTAGAGAGTAGAGACCACCCCATTTTCCAAATAAGTAAATTAAGGTTTTTCAACCTTATCTCTCAAGCTCTTGATGATGATATCTCATTGGAGGATTGAAAAGGGGATTTATGTTGTTTTCTTATCCTTCTTGTTAGGGTAGTAACCATTCTTAAAATGGGTATCAGTAGAGGTGTTGGTTGAGTAATTCCCCTTAGGATGGTAAGTCAACCATCCGCTATTCACAATTGTTCTCCCGAACTCATCCTTTGATTCGTAAATTGTTGAATAATTGGGTAAAATGGAATGCCTAACCTCAATGATAGGTCTCTCCCGCTATTTATAATATATGTCAAGTACAATACCAATGACCATAAAACTCTTACTAAATGACACTTATTAACATAAACATATAATAATAATGTTAAATGACTAAATAACCATTAACACTCCCCCTCAAGCTGGAGAGAATCCTCTTGAAAGAGAGGGGTGCCTTTGGGAACACAGACACAAGTGGTGCATGGCTGTCGTCAGCTCGTGTCGTAAGATGTTGGGTTAAGTCCCGCAACGAGTGCAACCCTCGTGTTTAGTTGCCGCCGTTGAGTTTGGAACCGTAAACAGACTGCCAGTGATAAGCCGGAGGAAGGTGAGGATGACGTCAAGTCATCATGCCCCTTATGCCCCGGGCAACACACGTGCTACAATGCCCGGGACAAAGGGTCGCGATCCCGCAAGGGTGAGCTAACTCCAAAAACCCGTCCTCAGTTCGGATTGCTGGCTGCAACTCGCCTGCGTGAAGTCGGAATCGCTAGTAATCATATGCTCCTAGCTTGTTACAAATGAATTTCTCATGAGCACCTCCTAAAGCTTTAGTGAACAAATCAACAAGCTAAAACTCATACTTCACATGAGTGGTTGTAATGAGCTTCTGTAAAAGTTTGTCTTGAATAAAGTGGGAATCAACTTTCAATGTGCTTTGTCCGCTCATGGAAACTAGGGTTGGAGGCAATATGAATAGCAGCTCTATTATGACACATCAACTCCATAGGCTGTGAATGTGGAAAACCTAGTTCTTTCAACATGTTCTTTAGCCAAATAAGTTCACATGTAGTGTGCGCCATAGCCCTATACTCTGACTCAACACTCGACTTGGTCATCATTGTTTGTTTCTTACTTTTCCAAGACACTAAATTACTATTGACATAGATTCAATACCCGGTTGTGGATCTTCAGTCGGAAGGTGACCCAACCCAATCTGCATCTGTTTAACCCTAAATATGAGTGTGACCCGATCCCGATATAAGAGATCTCTCCTTGGTGCACCTTTAAGCTATCTCAAAATGTGAATACTGCATTCCAATGACTTGTTCTTCAGGAATTAAGAAATTGACTCACAACACTTGTTGTGAAGGATATATATGGTTGAGTGACTGGGAGATAATTCAACTTTCCAATAAGTTTTTGACACCGACTTGGATTAGGCAGCAAATCACCCATATCTGACAATAACTTACTAGTGGGATCTATGGGTATATCAATAGGTTTGTATCCCAACAGTCTAGTCTCATCTAAAAGATCAAGAACATACTTCTTCGTGACAAGATTGTTTGGGTACGAGATCTTGATACTTATATACTCAATAAGCACTTCAATGATCCTAAATCCTTTGTCTGAAACTTAGTTTGCAGGAAATGCTTTAGGCTCTAAATACCTTGATCATCATCACCAATAATCACAATATCATCCACGTACACAATAAGCAGAATCCTTCCATATGGAGTGTGATAATAAAATACATAATGATCTATTACACACCGTTGAAGTCCCAACTCAAGTATTACGACACTGAAGCAACCAAACCATGCACTCGGAGAGTGCTTTAGACCATATATGACTTCTTGAGCCGACACACTAAGCCTAGCTCTCCCTAAGCAACAAATTGAGGTGGTTGCTCCATATAAACCGCCTCTTGGAGATCACCATGTAGGAAAGCATTCTTCATGTCTAATTGGTGTAGAGGCCAGTGATAGGTGGTGGCTAAGAAGATGAACAAACATACTAAGGCAAGTTTGGCTATAGGGGAGAATGTGTCTGAATAGTCCAAACCATACACCTGAGTATATCCCTTGTCAACAAGGTGGACCTTCAATTGAGCCAAGGAACCATCTGGTTTACCTTCACAGCTTACACCCAACAACAACCAACCACAAACTTATCAAGAGGAAGATGTACCAAGTCCCAAGTATCATTATCCTGTAGAGCACGCATCCCTTCTATCATTGCAATTCTCCGCCCAGAATGGGACAGAGCTTTAGAATATTGACAAAACAATAATATATGGGTGATGAGAAATCATAACAAACAAAATTAGAGATTGGATATTGAGTACAATTATGTTTACCTTTTCAAATAGCAATGGCAGATCAACATCTTGGGAAATAGGATCATATGATGAGAGCACTAAAGGCGTAGTGTGGTGGCTAAAGGAGGCTTTCCTCCCTTGAGTCAGCGTGTGTATACCTGCAAATTAGGATGATCTAAGTGACGATACGGACTCAAATTGGATGAAGATGTTGGAGGGTTAGGTACAGATATTAGGTTAAGATATGGAAGATAAGGCAAAGGAAGGGACTCATTAAGGTCAACAGGACTTAAGGAATCAAAGTAGTATGGTGTAGACTCAAAAAGGTGACATCAGTAGAGACAAGGAATCGATGTGAAGTACGCTATAACATCGATATCCTTTTTGAGCATAGGAATACCCTAGAAAAATGCATTTGCTAGCGTGAGGATCCAACTTATCCATTCCTAGAGTTAACTAATGGACAAAAGATACACGACCAAATATACGAGGAGGAAGGGAGAACAAAGGAGCCTAACGGAAGATAACTAAATATGGGATTTTACCACCAAGGACAGAGGCTGGCATTTTATTAATAAGAGAGCAAGTAGTGAGCATGACATCACTCTAAAAGACTTTGGGGACGTTCATTTGATACAATAGGATAGGAGTGACTTTGAGAATGTTTGTTTTTCCATTTTGCAACTCCATTTTGTTGTGGAGTGTGGGCACAAGAAGATTGATGGATCATACGAGAATTAGTTATATAGGTATTGAATTGGGTATTAAAGTACTCCTTAGCATTATCACTGCAAAGTATCTTGATTGGCATATCAAACTAAATCTTTATTTGAGAACGGAAGGCACAAAAATATTAGACAACTCAAAACGATCTTTCATTAAATACAACCAAGTCATCCTAGAGTAGACATTGACAAATGTAACAAAGTACCGAAACCCCAATTTTGACGTGACACGAATTGAACCCCAAACATCAAAATAGATGAGCATGAAAGGACTATTTGCCTATTTGTTGACTTGGGAAGCAAAGAGAACGCAATGATGTTTTGCCAACTGACAAGACTCACACTCAAGACTAGACACAAAACTCAAGGTTGGAACTAGCTTATTTAATTTGTCCAAGTACGGATGGCCAAGGCGACAGTAATTTGAAGCGGTGTAGCAGTGGCTATGCAAGCACTGGGAGAAGAGAGTGACTCAAAGTAGTAGAGTCCACGAGCCTCACGGTTTGTACTTTCTGTCTTTGTCGTCTTCAGATCTTGAATAATCACAGAATCATGAAAGAAGGTTATAGAGAAATTTAGTGCCTTTGTAAGTTTACTAACATAAGATTGAATAGGGACTTAGGAATGTAATAAATAGAAGAAAGAGAGATGGAGGGAGTAGGATTTACTGTTCCTATCCCTTTAATTGTAGTTTTAGACCCATCAGCAAGGGTCGCTTGAGGTAGATTTTTAGAATATTAGAGGGCAAAAAAGAAGTTGGTTATGCCTGTCACAACATCGTCGATAATCCAAGGACTAGTGGGAGAGAGATACCAGATGACATACAAACTGTAGGATCACCCTTCTGAGCAAAAGATGCAATGTGATGAGATGCTTGTTGGGATGTTTGATACTATAGGAACCTTGAATACTCTTCCTCCGAGATAGTTATAGTACACTGTTCATCTGAACAAATTCCTGGTGATGGAAACACACTTTTGGGAATTGAGGATGCCATCCCAGCACACACAACCTTGATACAACAGCAAATCATACACAGCGAACAAAATTCTCTTGGGATTCCAAAAGTGAACTTTTGGACCAACCAAAACAACCACAAGTGAATTTTTAGACGAACTGAACCAAACACAAACGAGTCAACCTTTGATTCAACCATGAACGAGTCACCAACAAATGAACATAGCACTGCCACAACCCTACAAAATCAATGTATAAATGCTGCCACTGGTCCAAGAGACTTAAACAACTGGACATTGCATTGCCACTAGCCTACAAATTCAATGTGTTGCCCCTGCTCCAAGAGACTTAAACACATACCCAAGAAACCAACATGCAGCTGTAACAGTACCAAACAGCCTCTATACAGTAGTGGCTGATACCATGTTGAATAATTGGGTAGACTGGAATACCTAACCTCAGTGATAGGTATCTAATCTCCCTCTATTTATAATATGTGTCAAGTACAATACCAGTTACAAATGACTAAATAACCACTAAACATAGATCTTTAAAGTTTTTTTTGTTGTTTTTCTTTTTTTTTTAGAAAGGTGGCGACTTCTCTTCCCTTTTTTGCATTGTAGTTAGAGTATTTGTCTTCCTTAGGTTTTCTTGTTTAGGGATTGTCATGCAAACCCCTTGTCGGCAACCTAGACAAAACCCGGCATCAACAATGATCTTGAATTGGATAGAACCCAATGATCGTTTGCAGAGGAAGTCCAATTAATAAAGCTTTGTCACCTGATGTGTGTGTTCTTTGTAAGAAGTTTTGTTAAGACTCATTGTCCTATTGTTTGGGAATTTTGGAATCTCCTTTTTAGCATTGGATAGAGGAGTGTTGGGTGTGTTTAGACAATCTGCAGGAGTTGTTTCTCTTGAGTTTCTGGGGTTTTGGGTGGTAGAGACCAAAGGATTTTGTGGGATTGTCTTACCTTCTTGGGCATGGTGTATTTTGGTTAGAGAGGGATTCAAGAATCTTTAAGGATTCCTGTTCATTTACTTTGGGATTGGGTGATTTTCTTTAGCCTGCTTTGGACTTCAAGATGCTCTGGTAGGAGTTCCTTTGACTCATAAGTAGCAGTAATTGGGAAGCTTTGATGTGTTGAGTTTTTAATGGGGTTTACTTTGCTGTTTGTATTTTTTGATAATTTTTTTGTGGGTGGACTTCTTTTACTTTGTATATTCCTTATCTTCTTCTAATAAAATCTTTCTTTTCTGATATTTACATGGGCAAAGTTACTTGGAGTTCCATTAAATCTGAATATTTAGTTATTTTTCAAACATTATAATAGTGCCATATTTCCAATGTTTTTGTAAGAGAGTGTATGACAAAATTTGGAAATATGTCTCAAGCCACCATATTTTTTCGTTTGCAATTGCACATTAGATGAAATGCTGCTATTGAGTGGGTAAAAAAGAAATTGGCTGATCATTTGTTAACTAATTCTTTTGCCCTTTTTTTTCTTTCTTAATCAAGATATCATGATTAAGAATTTTACTTAGAATTTGCAACAGATAGCTGGCTATTGTTATCAAGAACCTTTTTTTTCCCAATAATTTTTGATTTTTTCTTGCTGCTTCTATTTTTGAAGTTTTAGTTTTCCATCAATTTATTTTCTTTTTCAATGCATGCTCTTTTAACACTAATATTTTGATGTTTTTGTGAATATTTGAGTTAGATGAATATTTGCTTATATTTCATGGATTTTCTGCAGAATTCTCATGTGACTGTTTACTTGACCTTCATGCATGCCTGATTTTACAGTTATCAACTTTGCAAGGGCAACTGGTGATTTACATACTCTGTCGGATGTGGATCTCAAAGTCATTGCACTGGCTCATACACTGGAAGCTCAGATTCATGGAACTCAACATCTAAAGGATATCCCTCCGCCTGTTCATGTGGTTAATGTGAAGAGACTGCCTGAAAAAGACATGCCTGGGTGGGGCTCCAATGTTCCTAATTTGGAAGAATGGGAAGCATTAGAACGGGAAGTTGAGGACAGATCAAATACCAGTTCAAGAATCCTACCGCTGAAAGACATTAGCTTGAACATTGTCCCTACTGATGCCCATGTTAGTTCTGGAGATGGTTTAGTGGGAAATGAAGGTGAAGGTCATGCTGAAGATCAAGAGGACTCTGGGAGCCATTTCAGAAAACCAAGGAGATATTTACCAAAGAAAAAGGAGATAAACATTGAAGGGAAGAAGATGGTGGCAGATGGAATTGATGCATCTCAGGGACAATATGATGATAATGCTAGTGATTGGCTGCCTGCCGTGGGTCGAAGCACTCACAGAAGATATCTCAGAAGAAAAGCAAGACGTGAAATGTGTGAGGCATTATTCGAAAAGGACAGTGAGCAAGATAGAGAGAAAAATATGGAAAACAACATTCTTGACGAGACTAAATGCCAGGAACAATTGTTGCATGCGAGTTCTGAAGAAGCACATGTTGTAAATGGAATTTCAGAGGAGAGAGAAATTCAAGATGGGAAGAATGGTGATGATCTTTCTTCAATCTTAAAACAAATGAGGTTGGAAGAAGATTCGAAAAATGCTCTTCAAGAAGGAGAGCAGAGCACATGTCATGAAGAACTGGAGTCTAGCAATTCCAGTGCTGTGAAAGTCAACGTCGATAATCATGCAACAGCTGTTGAAAGGGATGATGCTGAAATGGTCATCAATGAAGATATGGACCAGTTGGAGATTTCAAGTCAGACCAATGAAAGTGCCGCTGCATCATATGTGGATGATGATAGTAGTGAACAGAGCTGGACTCTAAGATCCTTGTCTGATTCCAGTGTAGCTTGTATAACTAGTGACTTTGCAATGCAAAATGTTATTCTGCAGATGGGTCTGCGCTTGCTGGCTCCTGGAGGACTGCAGATCCATCAGTTGCACAGGTATGTATTTGATGCACATTTTTTTCCCATATCATAACTTCATTGGTCTTTCTTGCATTTTGCTTGTGGTTACCTTCTGGAACATAATGAAGCATTTATTAGTTCCATGATTTTAAATAATGGCCGTGACCGATGTGTAATGCCATTATGTAATGGTTTTTTGGGCTTCTGATACGGTGCACACCGCGAAATCAGTGGGAATAAAAATTATGGCCGTAGTGACCATTACAGACCACAACTGTTACGTAAAGGCTGCTACAGGATTGTTGCGTCCAATATTTTTATTTTATTCACTTTTGTTTTTCCCTCCTTTCATAAATCATTATCAAAATACTTTGTGGGGAAAGGGGGAAAAGATTATAATGAGGATGATAAGGATACAAAATTTACTATTTTTTTAAAATACTCACAAGAGATGCATTAATTAACAATTTGAAAATACTAGCTTGTTAGGAAAATATTTTATTTTGATAATGCTAGCAATATGATCTTTATGTTCTATATTTTTCAACTTCAACATCCTTTCCTTTTCTAGTTATTGTATATTTTTATTATTCGTATGTCTCACATGTCTAATAGATTAATGGAGAGTATAATGTATGTTTTTCTATTAATTTATTACACAAGAATTTATCATGCATGAGAATAATGAGAAAGTATAAATGCACACGCATAATTTTTTTTCTATTAGTGGTGGTTTAAAACAATTATATATGTCTTGCCCTTACCAAACAACTTAGTTACTTGAATTAAATGATCCAAAATATACTAAAACCCTTTCTAAAGGTTAAAAGCTTAAAACATGCAAAATGCAAATATACTAATATGCATAAGGTTGTGCCTGCTTTTAAAAAATTCACGGTTGTTATACCTGCTTCCCGTTATGTAACATCCGCTACTCCTGCTTCCCATTACGCCTGTTACCTTACGCTACCTGCTATTGCGATTTAAAACGATGTTTATTAGAGACTTCAAAGGGGTTGAGGAGAAAATAGTTGCTGTTTTAGGTTTTTGCTTTGTTTATTCCTTGCCAAATGCACTAATTTGTAAATAAATTTTCTTAGGTGGATATTGAAATGCCATGCCTGCTACAAAGTAACTGCCGAAACTAGGAGGATTTTCTGCCCAGCATGTGGGAATGGTGGCACTTTACGCAAGGTAGCTGTTACTGTTGGTGAGAATGGGGTTGTTTTATCTGCCCGACGACCACGTATAACCTTGAGGGGCACAAAAGTAAGTATAGCAGTGTTGAATTCTTTGTCTTGAACATTTGTTGGGAATAATTTTGTTTCCAGCTTTAATATCTGTTCGTGCAAGTTGCTTTTGTGGTCATAGATAAAGAGTAGGGTTAATAAGTTTTGGCCATGTTTTTTGGGAGGCTGGGAGGTATCTGCTATTAGAACCCTCACATTTGAAACAGAGACCTTGAGAAAGTTCCTTTTCCCCCCACATGATACGTGAAGCATGACATACCTATGCGGGGTATTTTGGTGCAATATTTTCCACTCTCCCCAAACTATGAAAAGAAAGAATGAAGAAAACTTCCCCACTATAAACCCAAAAAGAGAAAAAAAAAGATGGAAAAAATGTTGTGCATTGCATGCATGGGATAATTTCAGAATGTCGAGCCAGTTAGTAGAGCAAGGATTTTTGCCTGCATCATTGTACTGATATTCTGGCAGCCAAATGTATCTATGGTGCTTGCACTGTTGGCTAATCTTAGAAGCATGTTTTAGATGTGAATGCTTGTCATTGACTATTTGGCTCTCTGCAGTTTTCACTGCCTTTACCCCAAGGTGGAAGGGATGCTATTACTAAGAATCCCGTCTTGCGTGAGGATCAACTGCCGTCCAAGTTCTTGCACCCTAGGACAAAGAAGAAAGCGAATAAGCAGGTTCCCTGGCTTCCTTTTTAAGCGTCTTCTGTATCTATACCACTGTATTTGTTGCATCCGGCTGTTTTTGTATATTCAATTATTGTGTCTTAATTATGGGATTAAACTTACATTCTGTTTTTTTAATTATTTATTTTTCCAGGAAGATGACTTCTCCACACTGGATGACATCTTCAGCCACCATACTGATAAGAAGGCTCCTTTGAAGCCTCCTGTGGGAAGAGCATTAGCAGTTTTCAGCGGAAAGAGGAATCCTAACGACAATCACTTCTCTCGTAAAAAGCATTAGATGGTAAACTTTGCAAAAATTTTGTTAATTATTGCTTCTTGAAAATTGTATCTGGTGACCTAATGGTGTTGTGTTCTTGAGGGGTCAAGATAAGTTTTTGCCGTTTGACTGCATAATCAGTGTCTGGAAGTTTTGTTTGAAAAATGAGTTTTACTTTGCCATGAATCATTGATCATTCTTACCAATATTGCCTTTTTATTGCTAACGAGGGAGTATGGGAATGTTGAAGGCAGTTGATGTGGGTTAAGTTGCTTGTACCGGTGAGAAAATCCGAAGGAATTATTGCATTAGGAGTGATATGATGCGAGTGGGCTGGGAAGAACTTCAGTGGTTGGTGATTTAATTTATTAGACAAACTATATCTGCTTGGACGCTTCCAAGAGCAGCTGTAAAGTGGTTCTATGGAGAAATGAGAAGTCATTTAGTTGTGAAAAATGTTTTTTATTTTTAGTTTTTTTTTGAAAGATTATATCAGTTTTAGTTTGTTTTTAAGTTACCCAACGTATCTATTTAAAAGGGTAAGGTGAGAAGTGAAGGATTTGTTCAGTTGTGAAAAATATAGTTTTAAAAAATTCAGATTTCATAAAATTCTGAAGGAGATACCTTTTTTTTTTCTTCAATTTTTTTTTTAAATTATTGAAGAAAATGTCATATCTTTTAAATTGTATCATATACCACAAATACTTAAACTCATTATATATTTTAAAATTATTTTCATGGTTGTAAAAAGAATTTTTTGTTAATAAAAATAGTTAAATCTAATAGATATCAGGCAGGACACATGAAATGTTAATATTTTTCCAAAACAAAATTACTCTAATAAGCATAAGCAATATCATTATTAACAAATTTTATGAAATGGGTGTTGTAAGAAATGTCCCATAGGGTAAAAAAAAAAACATTTATTTTGGGGCATTAAAAAAGTAATTGAACTATAAGAATAAAAAAAAAATTCAGAATCAAATAATTAGTTCTATAAAATTAAAATACACTATATCCTTATAACATGGGTATAGTATACATTAATAAAATAGCATATAATATATATTGCAATTTTTTATTTATTCACATGACATAAATCTTATGAATTAAATTATACTATCCAAAAAATTAATTAAAGAAATAATATAACTTAACAAATGAAATATTTTTTTATTTATTCATAAAATTTAATGTATTTTATACAAAGTGAATCTAAATGATATTTGAAACTTGACAAGAATTCTGGTGGTAGTCTGGCAGTTTTGATTCTTACTATTGAGGAATTGTTACCAAGTTAGATGGAAAAATACTAAAATAAAAGAGATATAAGAATTTTCATTATTTTAGCTAATAGATGTTAACTCGGTATCACATTTGATAGTTTAGAAGGTGTACGTGTTGCATTTAAAAATTTAAGGGGTATATGAATATTTTTTTTCCAGAAAATGAATTTTGTGATTTAGATTTGAATTTGTGTGGATTTAATATACAATATTATAATGCATTTTATATAAATCCAAGAAAATCATATTTGAAATAACCCTAAAAAGTAATAAAAAGATGTAACTTCTCTTACAAATTTAAAATATTAAACAATAAGGTGGCGATTTTAAAAATTAAAAATGAAAAAAAAAAAAAAAAACTGTTTACATATTTGAATTATGTCAAAAATAAATATTGTTTTTATTTTATTTATACAAATATTATAAAATTTAAACTTTTTAAATAAATTTATTATTATTATTTTTAAAATCCTCAAAACAAACAGCCCCTGGGGCTAGTGATTCCAAGCGTCTTAACTCTTCCAATCTGGCAATGCTTTTATCATACGTTCTCTGGTGACCCTGCGGAAGGGGCAAAATTGGGGAATGAATTCAATCGAAGGGAGGCTGAGCTGTACATGTTGGATTTCACCAAAGGTTGTTTCTCTTCTATTCTTTTTTTATTTTTAAAAATTCAGATGATGAAAATGGACGAAGCTTCCTCTATGAACAGAAGTTTTAGGGTTTGTGGAGTTTCGTTTGATATTTTCTATTTTTTATACAGTAAAAAATACAGTTTCTATTTCTATTATCAGTTTTCAACTCTTTTTGAAAAGACCTGAAAATCAAAATTTATAATTTTCAGTTATTTTGACGAGAAATTTTAATATCCAAAAATATTTTTTTAGATTAAATTATTTATTTTATACATTTTAAAATTAAAATTAAAATTAACATAGTGGTCATATAAATTATAAATATAGATAAAATAAAAATATACATAGGTTTTAAAAAATAATAGTAAGGCCAATTTCAACACATTACTCTCATGTCCAATAAAAGTTGTATTGTAAAGTGAATATTGAAAGTATACCAATTAAGTAAAACAATTATAGTGATTTTATTTTTATTATAGTATTCTCTCAATGTATATTATTCAGCAATTTTATTATTTTAATAATATTTTTTATTTAAAGACAAATATGAGCATTATTTTATTTTAATTTTATAAATATTAAATAAATCTAGTTTTTAGTAAATCCCAAACGGTTCCTTGTGTAACATAAAAGGTATAGCAGCAGCAAAAGTATTGCACCAAAACCAGCACCTCTGGGAAAAAAAACTGCGGGAGAACAAAAGAAAGCAAAAGAAGTGTTCCAAGTGAAATAATTTTAGAACTTTACTAATCAACCATTGGTTTACAAACGAGAAAAATTTGTCATCCATGAAGCTCTATGTTTCATTCAGCATGCAAACATTTACAAGTAACACGAAAAATTGAGAGGGGGGCATTACAATTTTGTATATTCTCATTAGCAGTGTTAGATTTAACTCAATTATGAAGAAAGGGCTAGCTCAGCCCATGCCAAAGAAGATGCCTTGAGCTCGGAAGATGCAGACGTGTCAATGCTGCTCTCTAACACGGCGCACAAGTCCTGCATCGATGGCCGCTTCGTGGGGTCTGGATCAATGCATAAATTTACCACTTCACAAATAACTTGCAAGTCCTCGTATCTAAAATGTCTCAACTCAGGATCCACCACATAAGACATTGTTTCAGGCACCGTAAGAAATTCCTTGGCCTGCAGCAGAGAAGGGGGTAAAAAAAATACAACCCTCTTATGAATTAGTTCTGGTTATAGTTGATCCCTTCAAAGTGTATGTTTAAACCAACAAAAAAGAAAGCAGAATTGATTTATACCCAATATTTGAGATGTTCCTTACCCAATCTACCAAGCAACCCTTCTCTTTGCAGTATGGAGGTCTCCCACTGACTATTTCAAGTAAAAGTACACCAAATGCGAAAATATTGCCTTCAACATCTAGGTGACGTCTCTCTAGAGAATTCGGGAGAACACAAATAGCACCCTTGCTACCAATGGAATCCGAGTTCTTCTCTGATCTCGCAAGAATTGTCTTCCAACTTTCAAAATCAACTAGCTGCAGTCATAATTATCAAAGGTATTTATTACCAGAATTCCACCTTGTAGAGGAAAATGATGTGGATATAAGAATCACCTAGAGTCAAGAAAAATGATGTGGATATAGGAATTTCCTTTTCATTGGTATATTGACGATAAAAGCTCAGGAGAAGATAAAAACATGTCTAGAAAATTTTCAAATTTTTTCCCCTGCGCATAAATTCAGTCTCTATTCAAGACTTCAAGAATCCAACATATATATAATCTTTTGATCCCTTAATTCCAAGCTTCCAGATGTCCATCCATTCTTTCAATGTTCGGGGTTATCCAACTCATCCAAGTTAAAAGACATGCCATAGGGTTCTTTTGGTTAAATGAACTATTGAGACCATAACTTAGCCCCTCTCTTCATTGTTTGAGATTAAATTTCTCATGTGTAAGTTTTAATGAAGTGGTATACAGTCACGAGCATACCTTCGGAGAAAAATCTTCCGTAAGATAAACAGCACTCGAATTTAACTCAGATATGGTGAATACTGGCTCAAGTTCTGTGTGAAGATATTTTAGTCCACGAGCAATCCCTATAACAATGTTCATGCGTCGTGTCCAAGAAAATTGGCATCCATCTCCATCTGCAGTAAACAGCTCAGGTTTTTGTTACTGAAATTTTATGAAGTAAAACACCAACTACTTAAAGAAGCTTTACTTACAATGAAGGTGCTCATACAGAGTTCCATTTGATGCATATTCAAAAACCAGCATCCTTGTAAAAGGAGTACTCTCTCTACAATAGCCCAATAATTTTCCAGTATTCTCATGATTTAATCTTGCCAAGTCTGCAACCTGAATGCAATATAACAGGGGAAAAAAATTAGCACACCAAAACTCTAGCCTTCATAAAATTTCGAAGCTTCATATTTTGTAAATGCGTGGAAGGCTTTCAAAGCGGCAGGTTGAATCTTGCAGCAGATGTGCAGTAATAAAGAGTAATCACCTCCTTCTGAAAATAGAGTTCGAGATAGCCTGTCCAATGCTCTTCCTTGATGCAAAGGGATATCACAGCAATCTCGGGCCCACCTTTCAGTGTGCCTTTGTAGACCAAACTATCAGGAGAGGAGCCAATAATGTTGCTGAAATCTTCACATGCTACTTCAAGCTCTTGTCTGGTAAATCGCATTACATCCTTCAACATATCTGGATCTGTATAGAAAAACATATTGCATTATATGAACTGAATATCATGTTTCTGAAAAACTTCTGTAAGAGGCAGTAAGGCAGAAAGAGTAGACAGTTTCTGAGTATGAATCTGACCTACATAAATTGTTAGATGCTCCTTCTCACTTCCTGATTTCTTCCAGGGAATAATGATAGACGATCTACTTTTGCATTTCTGAAGAGTGGTGAAAAGAGCAACAAGGAAGAGAGAACCAACCATGGTTCCTGTCACAATCTCCAAAGCTAAAAGCCAGGCAGGTTTTGATGCCCCCCGGTGTTTGTATCCATCTGTAGCATGCTCATGTTTTGGGTGGACAACAGGATGGCTTTTTCCAGGTGGAATGGCACCTGTAAAAAGATGCTATCATTACCAACCACAACATTAACCATTGAAGAACCATAGCTATTTAACCCAATACTAAATAGCAATCAGACATCACAAAAAAAATTATGAAGTTTGAAACACAGATGCAGCCATATCAAAATTTCAATAAATTTCCAAAATGCATAAAATAAAAAACACAAGTCCAAATTTTGCATTGTAAGGTGTTCCAAAATTTTGACTCAGCCAATTAACTAAGAAGTGATCATAATATACACAATTTTATTGGCTGATCATGTATTTAACCTCTATGGCTGTTCAACAAATACACACTTACAAGGAAAATTGTCACATTTACCGCATAGTGCACCAACACGCTGTTTGGGCTCTTTTTCTTTGAGGCAATTCCCTTGAAAGCTTGACCTGCATAGAGTAAATAAGTACAAATTGATTTACAAACAAAAGAGGCAAAGGCACAAATAATGTACCTAGGAAGATGCCCCAAGCAGTTGGGTATGCTCCCGACAAAGAAGTTGTATGAGAAATCTGCAAATTTTAACTGCGATGAACGACACAGGCCAGTAGTATTCCCACGTGATATATACCTAAAGCAAGAATATACCATGAGAAACATTTTTAAAGAAAATAAAACTTTTGAAACAATATCTAACATATCATTGTTTTCTACCATGACATTGATAAGCTTGGGACTACTAACTGTTACAAATCTCACAACAGATTCCATTTTTTAAGTTCCATTGTTAGTATATTTCAAGATTGTTATCATAAAATAACACTACTAATGCTTGGTCAAAAACTATTATATAATATAATGGGAAAAAAGAGAGAATATAATAGTTTCAATATAATGGGGAAAAAAAAAACTTGGAAGTAATGGCTGCTGTGAATACCTTCTTTTACATTAGTCTAATCATAAAATAAAATATTAATTATGGTCTGCAATCAAATATTAGTAACTTTACTAACTTTTGGTTTCATAGCTGTTTGCAAGGGTCAGGCCCTCAGTGCAGGCATGGGATTGATCATGAGACACGTGATGGGTCTCCTAATCAATATCGGGTTCTAGGATGTTGTAGATAGATTTGGATTGGTGGCCTCAAATCAGGCCCGTTACGTGCAGCCCACTCCCCTTAAGGACTGAGTGCTATTTGGTGTATACCAAATTAACTGACCGACCCAATCAAATTCAGTTAATCAGTTCAGTTAATTTTATAATTTCAGTTGGCTCATTATGGATATTTAAAATTTTTGGTTTTTTGGTTTTCAGGTCAACAAGACCTTTGATAAATTCAATTAACCTAATTAACTGAACGACTATACAGATACATATACATATTAATATATAAATTATATGTTAATATATGTTAATTTATATATCCATATCAATATATATACATACATACATATACATATATACATATACATATATTATAATTTTGTTCCATCAGGAAGTAGGAACACCCAAATACCCAATAACCATTAGTCCATTACTCGTAATTCAATTTGGAGTGAATTATTTTCAATTAACCGATTTAAACAAATTATATTTTGGTCAGTTAGCAATTCGGTATTTGGAAGAATTTGGTTTGATTCTGCAAACAAGTTTCTTTACCCAAAATTTTTCAGTTAATTTGGTTAATTAACGGCATTAATTGTACCAACCGAATCCTCTCCTCTACTTAACCCTTCGCTAGCTACTCAAGTGTCATCCATGAACGTGACATTTCCTTATTGTTTTCTTTCTAGCTACATGTCTGCCATTGAATGACTAATTGTCCTTCTCCAATTGGCTGAAACATTATACATAAGCATGATCCTCCCTCATTGGACAACAGCCCCACTCCTAGTTAGCACTATAAATATCACCTTTCTCACCTCATTTTGGGATCTTTTGGCCATCATTTCTTTCTAGAAACTTTCTCTCTCAAACTCTGATTCTCTCTCTAAAATTAGCGTCATTCCTACATAATCACCCCACTGCTTGACACTTGAGATCCTAAGGATTGCCCAATTCTCTCTTGGTAAACTCAACTAATTGTGCTTGTAGCTAGGACTATTTGGAACAAATTGTTTAGTGTTATTGGGGAGCATTGGATAACTCCGACATCTTTGGATGCTTTCCATCAGTTACTTCTAGAGGGTCTTGTGGGGTAAAAGAGAGGAAAGCTCTATGGTGATGTGTGTTCTTGCTATTAGGTGTACTGGGCTTGAGAGAAATGCTAGAATTTTCAAGGTGCTTGGGACTTCTCAGTTGGTTTGGAGAAGAGTGGTTTTGCTTGCAAAGTACTGGTGTGCTGTTCATAGCCTTTCCAGAAATGCTTCTTTAGAAGTTTTGCAGAGAGACTGGACCACTTTTGTTACATTAGAGTCGTTCTGTAGTGTTTTCTTTCTATGCTTTTCTGTTGTATTCATGGAGTACACCTGGTCCTCTTCTTATGATGTTCTCCTTGTCTTCATATTTCTCCCCTCTCCATAGTATTCTTTGTTAGCAAAAAAAAATAATGGTAATTATCTGCAATAGGATTTGTTATTCTTTGTATATCATTCTCCATTCATCATGGTGCAAAGGTTACAAGTTACCATTGATCACTTTTATGTTATTCTAACTATTGTTTGAAGAATTTTTGGCTGGCATATAAACTGCTCAATGAAATAGAGCAACACCATTTGACAGGTAGAAGGTTCAAACTTGAAGAGTGAGTTTTGATAAATTTCAACTGGCTGAACACTAGAAAACGAAATCTACAAAAAATAAAAAATAAAAAATAAAAAAATACATGTGTCAAACATGAAATGTAACACATTTTTGCATGTCTCATGAAGGTTAAGATACTTAGGAGGGAAATCTGTTAAGACAGTTAGACACTATGAATTTATAACTCAAAATAATACTTTAATAAACCAGATAGGTGAAAGGCACTGGACGTATATTTTCTGATTAAATCTTAACTTAAAAGATTTGTTAAAAAAAAAAACAATCCTACAGTGACAATCAATCTAAGAAGTAATTGATTGCACTTGACATGCTTTCTTGAAAATGTTTAAGACAGATTGATTTGATCACAAATAAGTTGTTGGTGTGCAGAATTTCTACAACACCACCACCACCTAGGGGTGAGCATAATTCGGGGAAACCCGAATTAACTGAATTAACCGACCGAAATTGGTCGGTTCGGTTCGGTTAAGAACACAAGATCGGTCGGTTTGGTTATGGTTTTACAAAATTCGGTTAATCGGTTCGGTTAAGAGGAATGTTAATTCGGTTAACTGTAATAACCGATTTAATAATTACTCAAAATTTAAATACAAATTAGTATATGTTAATTTGTTAATATGTTAATTAATATCTACTAATTTGTTAATATGTTAATTAGTATTTAGTAAAAAAAAATATACAATTATATTATGTTTTTATTAATTAATTTTAAATTAATTTGGTTAAATTCGGTTAAAAGTTACCCAAAAAGGTAATTCGGTCGGGTTCGGTTCGGTGAGACTCCGCTATTCGGTCAGTTCAGTTAACAGTTCTCATTAACCAAAAATTTCGGTTAATTCAGTTAATTAACCGAATTTGGACGAACTGACCGTTTGCTCACCCCTACCACCACTGCCCCAGCATAGGTTTATGTTCTCTGTATATTTTACCAAAATATAAAGATGAGGCTGTCCCACATGGAAAATTTAGAAAGACACATCTGCGTGTATAAGTTGAATCTCATCATGGGACTATTGTATAAGAATGACTCGCCATGCACACAAAAGGGATGAACTGGATGTGGGCATTAGAGGGTTTTTTTAAGTTACTTTTCAGTTTCGTATGAAGAATAATTGCCACATCTTTCTCATCTATTAGCATGCTTTTTTCATATTAACTTTGATTTACGAACTGTCAAAAAACATCTAGCTCTGAATTTAATTAGAGGCTGGACATCAGCTCAGGTACTGAGTCCTGTGTGATATCAAGAGTGCATTCATGTTATGAGACAAAGCCTCGTTTCAATCATCATTTGTCAGGACATTTTGGGGTAAGTTCCTTGGCTTGGACAGAATTCTACATTTTGTGCAGTAGTGGTGGATTGCATGCCAGAGCTGGGCTGGTTGTACGATTCTATCTTGGGAACTGGCAAGTGACTGCACATATTTGCTATATGATCATAGAAGGTGTGCATTGTCTCAACTCTCATGACAACAAGAGTCTGCACCTCAATCCCTTCCTTGTTATACATTATTTATATTAACTGTTTGTTTTGCAAATCCAAAATCTATTCTCTATGTGGATGTTAGGCAGCCTTACCCTCATTTCTAGAGATGCTGATTCCAGTTGCCACAGAAAATGGCGAGAACTGAGAACCGATGTAGTGCAGCCACTTTCATATGGCAGCCATGTCTGTTTCAGACATTTGCTACACATTGACATTCTTCAGTCATTCCTTGGATGCATACCCTGTATTATAGATGGATCCATGATTTTAATATAAATTTCTAAGTTTCAAAACTTCTTGGAACACGTTTCCATCACTCCTTGGTCTTTCCGACACTTAGGACCTTTAGTGGAAAGCAACCACAATTCTAGTTCATTTAGAAATATAATAAACTTGGTTACAATGACAACAGGAGATATATTGAGAATTTATCTGGAAGGAAAAAAAAAGATAGAGAATCAGATGCATATATATTGGATTTTTTTTTATATACAAAGTTAAATAAATATTAGAAACAAAATATTTGTTAGAGTATAGATACATGTCACTATATATTAATTTATTGCCATGTAATTGCCATGTCATGTTGTCCTATACTTTTAGTATTTGCTATGTTCCTGCATCTATGTTGTGTGCTATACTAGTTCCACGCCCTTTGTTGTGGAGTGGTTGATAAATATTGGCAGGCCATCAGTGTATTGTAGCAGTATAGGATCTTATTACTGCTTGAAAAACAGGCATAGATTCCAATAATGTAAAATAACACAAGCAGTAAGGCCAAAGAACTGCCTGGGCAGTAAAAGTCTACATTCCATTTACATTTATTAAGAAAATACCATCCTCAAAAATAGCTTGAAATTTATTTGTTCCTTGTTCCAAAATTTTTTCAAAAAAATAAACAAATTAGAGCACATGTGATACATCACAAAAAAAGGCAATAATAATTAATGAGAAAAAAAAATATCATTCCAAGAAGCTTGACTATTTCATGCTGATAACTACTATGAAATTATATAACTGTTGTTGTTTCTTCATACCTTACATTACTTTTAGAGTAAAATCCAATTCCAATAGCAAAACTAAATTCTCCATGAGATGAAAAGAAAATAGTTTATAAAGATGTTGGATTATGCTGCTGACTGAAAATAGAACAAATCAAATTATTCGATGCATCATTTGTATCTTTCACCTCACATCAGTTTTTACATTGCATCCAATATATTAGATAATTTTTTTCATGAGATGCGATAGCTAACAATGGTGCAGATTGTGCTACCGACTAGAAAAAGAACATATCAAAATATTATGTAATGCATGGTTTGTATCTTTCACCTCATCACATTATTCTAGCTAATGGGGCAAAAGGTAGGCTATGAAATGGAAAAAACAAGTTGGATTTTATCTAACTTCACATACATCTCCAAAGCATACAGAAGAAACATATTTAAAAAAGTAATAAGCAGGAAGCTACTTTTGGCGAAAAGCCTGAAGCATTCCAGAAAATAGAAGAGTATGAACTAAATGCTTCTATTGCAAGAATCATTTACTCACATTCCATGCATATCAGATGGAAAACTTGAACTGTTGCTACCAGGAACAGTTCCTCGAAGCCTATTCCTGTCCAGTCGAAGTTCTTCAAGGTATTTCAAATTGCCAATCTCAGCAGGCAAGTTTCCAATCAATCCATTCGACTGAAGGTTTCTGTGCCAACAACAAAAATAACCAGGGATGTGAGAGAAAGCCAAGGAACCAAATAATGAAGCAAGAGACCCATTCAAAAATTTCAATGTCAATTATCTCTTACATTTTTTTAATGCTGGTCAAATTCCCAATCTCAGGAGGAATTGGACCTGTTAATTGATTCATCCCCAAATCCAACACCTGGAGGCTTTTCAACATACCAATTTCTTTGGGTAGAATCCCAATTAGATTGTTCCCATGCAGAACTCTACAAAATATATCGTGAACAAATCATCACTTGTCACCAAAAAATCTAAACGAAAAATAGTCAAAATTTAATTTTAGAAATGATGTGCAGGAGAATGCATACAGTTCTTGCAAGCGAGAGAGTTGACCCAATTGTGGTGCAATGAACCCCCTCAAAGATGACCCAGAAATATTTCTGCAAAACAGAGTCCCAAGTCAAAGAATGATGAACTTTTTTGGGTGCATGTTGTTAGTTCAAATAATTTTATCTAGATGCGATCTAACTACTAAGCATAATGAAAATGCATTTACATTTAAGGAGAGACAATTTTCTTACAGCTTTATAACGTGGTCCTTAGCCATAGAGCAGGAAATGCCAAACCAGTCACAGGGATCTGCATCCGGGGTATTCCAGCTTGAGAAGACCAGAAATGGGTCTTCATCTATACCTTCTTTGAAAGATGTTAGAGCCCCAACTGTTCAAAAAAGTGCAGAGCTAAATTATTGGCGGATACCCTTTTTGAACCCAGTAGAAAATCAGATCAGATTTTCCAAAAATGCTCAATCACATCCCACTATGATTTGAAAACTAGGGTCACAATCCCAGCCTAAGAGAACGTAGTGACAGTATTAAGCAGCAAAAGATCAAGATCTAAGAAAAAGAAAGAGCTAGCTATACAATAAATAGTAACATACCTTCATTTGATGGAAAGGAGTTGCAGGCCGAGAAAAGGATGCCAGAAGCAGCCCATAGAAGCTGAAACAAAGAAAAAGATCTCATCCCCTGACACTCTCCACACTCCAGAGCCAAGCCTTTAACTCAAGAACATAAATGAGTTTGCAGAGACTCGAGCCCAGAAAAATCACCAACCCATCACTACAGAAGCAAATTGCATAAACAAAAACAAAAGGGGAAAAAATAGGAAAAACAACTAGCAACAATTCACCGAGCAGAAGTCATCATATAGGTTTATCGAGAAATACAACCACCTAAAGTTCGAAGCACTTTTACTTCGACCTAGTGAAATGGTTGGTTCATCAACAAAGAAGAAAAAGAAAGGTTAACTACAAAATTTTATAAGAAAGAGGATAACAAGAAAGAAAAAAACATCAAGGTTAAACCCCCATGATTGCACCACTATGCACGAGCAAATCACTAGGATGAGCACACAGAGAAAATGGAGAGAGCTCAAGTTAAAAGAGACCCAGATGGAAAACTTAGATTCAAAGAGAGGGTTGTTAGAAAAAAAGAAAGATTTTTGAAAAAGAAATGCCTCAAATGAGAAAAAGAAATCAAACAGCAGAGAGAGAGCGAGAGAGAGTAATGTCCTCTTCCGCTCGATGTTAATGGCGCTTTTAGCTTTTTTTTAAAAAAAAATTATTTATGAATACTGGATTTGAGATTTCGTAAAAAATCTTCACTGCAAATGATTGAATGAAGGGGGCGTGATTTGTTGAAAGCATACAGACACTGATACGTATCCTCCAGTCCTTGGGACAGAAAAATCAATATATATATATATATATATATTGTGGAGTTTATTGAAAGATTGCTTCATTTCAATTTTCAAGATTGTATTTTTAAGTGAAGAAAATGTATAGCACAGTGGGTCAAAGGTCTTGCTTTCCTGATGCAAAATTATAGGAGACAGTATTTTAGGACCCCTTAAAGTTGTTAGTTGTGAACAATAATTGCTTTTATTCTCCATGTTTCTAACCATTATTAATTATCGCCTTAATTTTTAGATTCTTAATATTTTTTCCATTGATTTTCAATAAATTAATTTTTCTTGTATAAATATAAAAAATTTAGGATATAAAAAAATATTTTTATGTTTTTTTAATAAATAACAAGTGAGAAAAATATTTATTATGTTTCAAAATTGACCTAAAAATATATGTGTACATGTTGAAACCCGAACCGGAAAAAAGAAAACTTAAATATATTCAAAAGATGATGGTACATATACTTCTTAGAGGTGAAGTGTGTGGGGTCATTAGTAGAGTGTATTTAAGTATTTATATATATATATATATATATATATAATCAATCAACGAACACTATTTGATCCAAATAATTTCTATCTTTTTTTTTTTTTCGGGTAGAGGAACAAAGTCATTTTATATCTTAAAATGATAAAAAAATTAAGTAAATTTATAAATTGGATAAATATAATATAATATAATAATAAAGTTTCCAACACTCAACTAATTCACTAGAATAACCGTTTACTCTTTCACCTTTGTTCACTTAAATTCTAAAATTTAATTTGAAATTTAAGTAACAATTTACAATAACTTGAGTGCCAACATTTAATAAAAAATTAAAATTTAATAATTGGGCCTCAAGTAGGGGTGAACATTCGATCAGTTCGGTTAATTCGGTTAATTAACCAAACTGACTGAAATTTCATATTTAACCGAATTCAAAACCGACTAAATCGAATTTTTGTTAAATTGGTTAACCCACTTTTTAATATATAACATTTTAATGTATATAATATGTATAAAATAAATAAAATTTTAGTCTACATATATATTATATATAATATTTTAATATATAATACATATAGTTATTTATTATTAATTTATACTATTCGGTTAATTCGGTTAAACAAATTTTTAACTGAGCAGAACCGATCGAATTTGCTCCACTAATTCAATTATTTCGATTTTAACCGAATTATACTCACCCCTAACCTCAAGCTAACGTAAAATATTTTTTTCAGATATAGACTCGGACTTATTGGGGAATGGAACGAGTTCATCATCGACATATATTCTGTTGTCAAACAGTGTATAATATTAAATAATATAGTGTTGAGAAGGAAGGGCGGGTGTAATAAAACTTGATTAATGGTTAATTATTTGTGCTTTAAAAATTAAAGTATATTAATTAGGTAGATCAAGAGAGAGAGAAAGTGTAGTCTTCAGTTTAGAGAGAGAGAGTTCAAAAAAGTCAAATTGGGATGGGGGCCACGTTATATAATTTATCGTGCATTATTCATACAAGAACAGGAACATTTTAATATATTATATAAATTTTTTTATACTTTCTTTATTAAAAAAAACCCTCAATGGCATTTTCTTTTCTAAAATAAAAAATAAAAAATAAAAAATAAAAAATAAAAAATATCCCGTGTTTAGCTGTGAGAGGCAATTTTTATTTTAAAATTTAATAATAATTTTATAAAAATTGAAAAAATAATAAAAAATTATTACCACTCTATTTGCAGAAAATAATTTTGTAATTACAAAAAAAATGTCACTTTATTTTTAGATTTTTAAAATTAATATAGGGAAGATGGAGAACTTCCTTTTATTGGCTTTTAAATTTCTCATTTTTAAAAAATATTTTTGAAAAAAAATGTGAATATAAGGTATAATTTAATAATTATTTAGGAATTTAGAAATAAAAAATAAAAAAAAAAGCTTAGTTAAGCACGGAAACAAACATACCTTAAGACCTCTAATATAAAATATTTTTCACACTAATAATTTGAATATTGAAAAATGCTTTGTACGATTAAATGGAAAACATTTTTTCTTCTTGTGCGCTCGTAATTATTTAGTCTAAACATGTTATAGTAATGTTTGGGAAGCATGGCTTTAGGGTTTGGATCTCGACTTATTCAATATGAAAGATATTAAATATGATTCTTATTACACTATACTCAAATTCATAATTCAAATTTCATACTTCCAAACTTAACTCGTGTTGTATCTATCACTAACCATAAAGTTGATATTTATGAACATTATTTTTATTATACATGCACGTTTGATAATCTCATGATTTAATCAAACTCATCAGATAAATTATATCACGATTTCATTTTATAATTTTACTATTTTTTCATTTTTTTCTTATTATTCTCTTAATTTGGCATAGGAAAATAGTTTAACTCATATTTCAAAAAAGTCATACAAACATTATATAAAATTTATCGAAGACATTTGACTAGGGTTTTAACTATTAAAATATATTATTTAACGGTCTTTAATCATTCGTTGCAATCTTAATTTAACTTAAAAGTCTAATCTAGTAATTAATATAACAGTATTACCTTGATTTCAAATTTTATATATGGAGTGTAGTATTCAAAGCTATCTCAAAACTTTAATCGTGCAAGTATAAAGTTTTAAAATAATTTTTTAAAAAAATAATGGGTCACATCAACAATTATTAATTCCACATCATATGATGCTACTTTAATAATTGTTAATGTGGCTATAGAAATAATTTCTAATAAAAAATAATTTCATTTTATAAGATGCAGAGCAAGTGTTGGACCTATGCTAGAGAAACAATATTATACGATCTTCTATTTTAATAATCTCAATTAAGATTCGGACAAGGTGACACATAAAAAAATTTTAAAAAATATATATTTACTTTTGTGTTTTTCCGAATATTGCGCAAGAAATCATGTAGTGTATTTAAAGTTTAACACATTAAAAACGTCGCTTCATAAATAATGTATAAGATAGTATTGATTGTCTGATTTTATCATTAGGACATTAAATAATTATCTATAACCTTACATTATCATTAAGAAATTAGTGTGTCGGGCACATTTATGATCGCCAAATACATATAAAGGACAATTTAGACTCTCATCACTAATCTCTAACTTATGCAATTAATATACTTCATGCACCTAAAAAACCACATTATCCACATAATTATTTTTCTAGTTCTCTCCCAAAATTCAAAATTCTTGACTTGCTTTTTGAGAATTTATTTTTCTAAATAAAATATTGTTGTTGTTAATTCTTTTTTTTAATTGCTTAGTATTAAAACATGAGCTAATTTTGTAGTATTTTACGAAACAATGAACACAATTATTTCATGTATTTACAAGATTTTAAAAATTTGTGATGTTATAATTTTCACACCTTAACCTCTATAGTTTGTTTGGAATTTGAAAAATATTAGGAAAAAAAAATCGGAAAGATTTACTTTTTCATGTTTGGTTATTAAGAAAAGTGAAAAAGAAAATTAAAAAAAATATACCAAAGCAATGAAAAAAATTTTGATTTTACACATTCATAATGTCTAGTTTTTTTTTTTTTTAATTAATCACATTAGAACAAATTTTCAGTTTTAATGGTATTTGATACAAAGAGAAAAAACAACTGAAAATGAATTTCCTCCTTTTTTTCCTTTAATTTTTTTAAGTAAAATTCTTGATCCAAACAAGCCCTGAAGTTGATATAGAAATGGTACTCAAATCAGTAATTTTGCCTAATTAAACATTACATGATAATGACCAATGCTTGCTCCTAAAACATGAGTTAATCATGTGGTATTTTGCAAAATAGTGAACAATTATTTCATATACTTACGAGTGAATAGTTTTTGAGAAAATTGTAAAATTATATAAATTTTCACACCTTAAATTTTAAGATTGATATATTAATGGTTCTTAAATTACTAATTTTTCTTAATTAAACCTTACATGATATTGAATAATGCAATTTGAGCTTCCAATAATATAGTGATTTTTTTTTTCAAAATTATATTAGACTATAGGTTGAAAAATCTTATTATTAATTACTTAATTGTTTATATTAGTTTTTTTTTTTTTTTGAGTTGTGTGAAGCTTAATGTCATTTCGGAGGCATCTGTTTGTTGGGAAAGTAATAAGACAACTAGCACAGTAGATAAATCTTTCTCAAAAATTAAATCTGTGATGAGCAAAAATAATCAACCAATAATAATAATAATAATAATAATAATAATAATAAATCACACACCACAATAGGAACACCATGATTTTTAATGTAAAAAACCCATCCAATGTGAAGGGTAAAAATCACGGGGCCTACGAGATCCAATAAAATTTCCACTATAATAGAGTCAAGCATTACAGCAGACAATCACCAAAAATGCTCTCAAACTTTGAGTAAAAAGGATTCTCAAAAGAATTGCGATAAAATAAGAATGAGTAGAAAAAAGTCACCTGAACGCAGTTACTATCAGTAGTACAAAATCAGGTCCTCCAAAGCTCTAAAACAGATCTCCACCATTTAGATCGAAGGTTGACAAAATCCGAACATGCTCTCCAAAAATTTTAGCAAAATCGGATCACAAAAGATCTTCCGTTCGTCAAGTTGATAAAGACTGCACAACACATTAGTGCTACCTCACACACTGCCCCACACACTTCTTTGACACTGTTGAGAATTCCACTTATAAGTTTGTCCCACATTGGAAAATTTGAGTGGACGATGGGTGCTTATATACATGGTTGGACCAAATACCCAATAGGCTTAAGCTTTTGGGTCAAGTTGGTGTTCACCCATGTGTATCAAGTCCACCCATAGGCTCCTCTGGTCCTAACAAGTGGTATCAGAGCCCATGGTTCGTAACTCTGGGTGATCGACATCGTAAAAAAAATCGAGACAAGAAGTTAATTCTTGTGCCGTGCTAACAGTTGAAGGGCCAAGTGTGTGGCTGAGGCCAATAAGGATCATCTAGGCTGCGGATGGATCTGAATAGGGTCAAGACGTGAGAGGTAGGATTGGTTCGAAGGCACGTGGAATACAATCTGACGCACATAAGGTGTCACGCCCCGAACCCGGCAATGGAACCCAGGGTGTGATGTAGTAACCTAACATGTCCCTGTATCATACAAAATACAAATGATATTATAATGAATAAGGGTCCGACCTCGTGGGGTTCCCGTGCACCTTATACACATTTACATATACGACATATACGCAGCGGAAAAATTCATTCCATACATAATTAGTACCATACCAGAGTCTATACAAATAGAGGCTAAGCTCCATATTACAAAACATAACCCAAGGTGCCAGCTATACCCAAACGACAACCCTATTCCAGTCCTAGTACTAACACAAGTACTTCACGTAATAAACCGACCACCATGCTCCCAACACAAGGACGCTAGTTCCGGTTACTCGAAGGACCTAAAAACATGTACGTACGATAGGGTGAAACACCTCTTAGTAAGGAAGAATCAGGTTATATTGGTGTATGGCATATGAGTGTTATCATGACATAAAACATATCACAGTTCAATACAGTTCCAGTATTTTTCACAAAATAGTTTCAGTATAGTTCTTAACACACACATGATCAGACAATCCGGTGTCGTCACACCCTTCGGCACGAAGACGGCCTGCATTACACGGCGTCCCTGGCACATGGCGTAGCCCCAAGCTCCCATGGCATCGTACCAGTACATCTGGTGGATCCACACCCTTCGGTGATTATCCGATAAGAGGCGATATTTCACGCCCTCGGATATAGAGTCGGACACTCTTTCACAACCTGGAACAATTTAGAACTCACGTTCATATATCTCATTTCAACAAATCATAACTCAATGCATATTCATATAACAGTTCATTCCACACTTATTTGGTAATCTCAAAATCATGATTTTCAAAATACAGTTTAAAACAAGTCAAGGCATGACCATCTTCATAACACAATATATCCACGATTTTCCAAAGAAACCAAAGATGCAACCCGATGCCCCATTTTCCCCAAAACTGTAATATGAAAATCCCATAATTTTCACCCATTAGATGTTCCCAAATAAGTAGCCAAAACACACACAGGATCGTGAACCACATTTCTACCGAATCCGATTTCAAAAATAACCGATATAAACGGAATCCCTTTACCTTTCCCCATAAATCCAAACACGAACTCTACGGCTCCTAAACAGTGAACCAAGTTTCCAGAACCTATAAATCACAGTACAATAATTACTTACAATCTTACTCTCTACAGGTCTACCAAAACGGAAATGAAAATAGAGTCTTACCTCAATTTTTGGGTCAAAACCCGAAAACCTTAGGATTTCCCAAACCTTTCGGCTTCTCTTCGTCGATGAACCTCTGCATTTCATCGCTGAACAATAAAAGGGCCTTCGTTGATGAAACTTTGGCTTCGTCGACGAAGCCTGCTCAAATTACTGTTTTACCCTTTTATTATTTATTTATTCCATATCTCGCGGGTTGGGTTCTTACAACCTCCTCTCCTTACAAAAATTTCGTCCTCAAAATTTGTAATCTCTCATTTACGAACTTATCCACCCAACCAAATATACATACTCGACTCTAGGAAGAGTCAACAATCACTTACAACGCAGCCTTGTCACATTACATACATACCCTCACTTGTGGTGGAGGAATACCGTGGTTACATACATATACCGTCTTAGAAGTTTACAATAACACACACTCCCAAAGACTAACCACCAATCACAATACAATAACAGCATTACTTACACGTACCCAACTAACTCTACTATCCAACCTACCTCTCAGAACAACTGTGGATACTTTCGGCGTATCTCCGTTTCCAATTCCCAAGAAGCTTCCTTAACCTCGTGATTCCTCCACAATACCTTCATTGACGATATATCCTTGGTACGTAGCTTCAAAACTTTACAGTCCAGAATCTGAATGGGTACCTCCTCATACTCTAAAGCATCCTCAATTTTCAAGTTCTCGTAATCAATAACATGTGAAGGATCTGACATATACCTCCTCAACATGGATACGTGGAACACGTTGTGGATCCTCAAGAGCATTGGGGGTAGAGCAATCATGTAGGCTACCAGACTCACTCGCTTAAGAACCTCGAATGGTCCAATATACCTTGGGCTCAGCTTGCCCTTCTTCCCTAATCTCATCACCCCTTTCATCGGAGCGATTCTCAGGAATATCTTACCCCCCACCTCGAATTCCAACTCATGGCGGCGAACATCCGCATAACTCTTCTGTCAACTCTGAGCCGATTTAATCCTATCTCGGATCAAACCCACTTCTTAGACGCCTGCTGCATGAGTTTAGGTCCTAAAACCTAATGTTCACCAACCTCATCCCAATACAAAGGAGACCGACACCTCCAACCATACAGAGCCTCGAATGGTGTCATTCCGATACTAGCCTGGAAGCTATTGTTATAGGAAAACTCTATTAGTGGAAGAAACTACATCCAACCACCACGAAGTCTAACATGCAAGCCCGTAACATATCCTCCAAGATATGTATTGTTCTCTTCAACCGTCCATCAGTCTGGGGGTGGAATTTTGTATTGAAAGTAAGTTTCATCCCTAGTGCTTCCTGAAAGCTCTTCTAGAATCGAAAGGTAAACCTCAGGTCTTGATCTGACACAATGGACACTGGTACCGCATGCATTCTGACTATCTCATGCACGTACAATTCTGCTAGCCTACCCAAAGAGTAGCTAACCTTCATTGGTACAGAGTGAGTAGATTTCGCCAACCTGTCCACAATTACCCAAATGACATTTTGGCCGTGAAGTGTTGGCGGCAATCCGGTAACAAAATCCATGGAAATGTGCTCTCATTCTCACTCCCGAATAGCTAAGGGCTGTAAAGGTCCTACCGACCTCTGATGCTCAACTTTCACCTACTTACACGTCAGACACTACTCCACAAACCGAGCAATCTCCCTTTTAATACCTCTCCATCAGAAGGTATCACGCAAATCTCGATACATCTTCGTGCTACCAGGATGTACCGTATACGAAGAATGATGCACTTCCTCCAGAATCGTCCTTTTGATCTCATCGTCATTTGGAACACACAACTGGTTCCAAACCTCAACACACCTCCCTCAGAGATGTTAAAATCCACAACCAACCCTTGCTGCACTTTCTCTACAGTCCCAACCAACTCCACATCACTAACCTGCACTGCTTTAATACGCTCAAACATAGTTGGCTGGATCACCAAGCTAGCAATGAAAGCCTAATGATCACTAGCTACCAACTCTATACCAAGGCTTTCCAAATCCCGTCTGATATGATGCTGAGCTACAACTGCAGATATTGCCACATGCTCCGACTTCCGACTCAACACATCAACTACCATGTTAGCTTTCCCCGGGTGATAACTGATGGTGCAATTGTAGTCTTTGATAAACTCAAGCCACCTCCGCTGCCTCATGTTCAACTCCTTCTGCGTGAAAAAGTACTTGATACTTTTGTGGTTAGTGAAAATCTCACACTTAACACCATACAGGTAGTGTCGCTAGATCTTCAGTGCATAAACCACAGCGGTCAATTCTAGATCATACGTAGGGTAATTCTTCTCGTATTCCTTGAATTGTTGAGAAGCATAAGTTATTACCCTATCCTGTTGCATAATCACACATCTCAAACCCTTCAGAGATGTGTCGCTATAAATCACAAAACCACCATCCCCAGAAGGAATGGTCAAGACCGAAGCAGTAACTAATCGCTGTTTCAGCTCTTGGAAACATCGATCGCAATCTTCAGTCCAATCAAACTTCATCCCCTTCCTGGTCAATCGTGTCAGAGGCCAAGACAAATTAAAGAATCCCTCCACGAACTGATGATAATAACCTGCCAATCCTAGGAAACTCCGAACCTCCTGCACACTCTTCAGTCTCACCTAGTCGACCATAACTTCAATATTGCTAGGATCAACTGAGAAACAGCCCTTAGACAACACAACTGGAGGATAACCAATCCATCTCCAGTATGACATCAAAACCAGACATATCGTATACCACAAGATTTGCCGGTAGCAGCCTTCCCTGAATTTCCACTGGGCAGCCTCCTAACATCGTCTTACAGGACGTTACACTTCCAGACAGTGTAGCTATAGATAACCCTTTATTCATAACTTGGGTCTCAACCCCACACAGCTTTACAAAGTTCACAGATACAAAAGAATGGGTTGCCCCCGAATCAAACAAAACAACAGCTTTATTTGAAAGCAATAGCAAAGTACCTGTCACTACATTCCCCACACGGTCAGTATCCACTGGAGTAAGAGAATATACCCTCACCGGAGCTGTGTTCGCTTGGCTAGTTCCTCGAGGTATCTGATTGCTACCTCGGTTCACACCGGACGCAAGCGTGTCTCTCTTCTGTGCGCGACATTCACGAGCCATGTGGCCTGGTTTGCCACAACTGTAACATTTACTGTAACGACCTCCAAATTCTTATCATTTTATATATATATTATGATATATATATATATATAAATATATATATATATATATCTGTAACCATGTATCTAAAGTCATACGATAAGCATTTCTACGCAGCGGAAACAAAAAGCATATCACTATTACAACATAATTGTACAATACCAGAATCCAATATATACAGGTCATATCCATACAAAGTAAACCCCTCTATCCTCATCTTTCCCAAAAATACAACTCGTCAAAAACTCACCCAAAACCCAGGGTGATCTAAATACCCTTTATCCGCGAGCCTGATCTGCTCGTCCAGCTGTCTCACATGAAAAATGATAATGTAATAGGGTGAGTCGACGCTCAGTAAGTGGAAATATGCTATCACTAGTGTGTGACAACTAAGTTAAAGGTACTTTAAAATATAGCAACTGAGTTGTAATGTAACAATCTGTAAAACATATCTTTCAAACATATCTATCTTTCTCAACTTAAAATACACTGTATCGTCTGTATTTTCTACTTTTCATACTAATAATATATCATACTATTCTCATCATATACTGTAAAACTGTAAATATATATATAACTATGCTTTTATCCCTAGGACTCTGTACGTCATGATTTGACCCCTCATGACAGGGTTGTGCGGCCCGTAGGCGGGACTCTATCTGGTCGGCCCTCCAAATAAGTCATCATACTCTACACTACCTCAGCTTGGTCAAACTGCATCCTCTCCTAAGCTCGGGACTGGCTACTACCTCGTCAAACCGGCCCCCTCAACCCAGTGTATTGGGGAGCTGCATACTCTCCGATTACGGCTGATGGTACCCACATACTATCTGAGATATGTGGTTGCACTCTATCTCCGAGTATGGCTGACGGTACCCACATACTATCTGAGATATGTGGTTGCACTCTATCTGTATCTAGCAACGGTACCGTGCTCTGTAAACTGTATCTATCTGTGTACCTTTCCTCAGGGATTTTTACTATATACATATATACTCTTTTACTGTTTTCATCATGTTTCCAAAATTACCGTAACGTTGTCTTTATGTACTATATATATACACTGTAAAACTGTATATTGCCTCTGTAGCATCTTGATGCTACCTTTGTATCTCTGTTTGTATATTACGGTAATAGGAAACATGGCCTACTAAATTCCATATATAGCTGTGGTACACATACTGATTTGAATAAATATGCATGCATGTATATGTACATATATATAAATATCTGTTCATGAAACTACTCGTATAAAAACAGTATATGTATGTAAATTTCTCTCTCTCTATATATATATATATATATATATATATATCCTTATTTGTATAATCTGTATAATCTCTCACTGAGATTAAGGCATTACGTATCGCAGTCCCTTAATTCAGTATAGTATGATATATTATAATAATTGTATAAATTTTTTCATCTTATAAAAATCTACTTAGGCCACACAAGCATTTAAACTTATATTCTAAAACAAATACTATTTCAAACTCATATTCTGAAAATTCTGTATAGTAAAATGGTGTAGTTATGCATCTATAAAATCTCTAATATCATTACAAAAACTTCTAGTATAGCATATTTCCCTTACCTCAACTTTGAAAAGCCCCTATTAAAATCTAGCTCTATACCCACAGAATTGTTAGATCAACCTCCTGAAAACACAATATCCTAGAACAAAATATTATTATTTTTCTGCCTACGTCATTTCTTACAACTACCATTAAGCCAAAAACTCAATAAAAGACCTTACCCAGAATTTGGGATGAAATCCAACTTCATTTTCTCGACGATCCGCTCCGACAAACTTGTAGGGAATTCCACCAGGAGCGTCGTGGTAGCCTCAGATTGTCAATCCGGCGACTGGTGGGGGCGAAAACGAAGAGAGAAGGGAGAGAAAGTCGTAGGGAGAGAGAGGAGAGAGAGAGAGAGAGAGACTTCTTAAAATGAGATATTTCCCGGATTCCGCATATATATATATAACAGGGGATTTCGTCGATGAGACCCTGTGTTCATCGACGAGTCCATGCTTAAAGCCTTCGTCGACGAAACCCTGTGTTCGTTGATGAAACTTGGCAGCTTCCCTTCTATTTTTGCTTTCATTTCTCTCTCTCTTAATATTTGTATATCAATATTTTTCTGGGTCGTTACATTTACCCCCAAATGACTGACACTCCCATTCATGCCATCTGTGGCACCTGATACAACGATCACGTGACTGATCCACTTGAGCACCCTGACACTCGATATTCTAGTGGTAACCTGAGCCTTTGTTCTTTTTCTTCCATGATCCTTGACTAGAACCTGATAGCACTAGCCTCTTTTTCAATTCCTGATCCACCTCATCCTCTCGGATGCTAGTCTCAATCACAGTGGCCTTATCTACCAAAATCGAAAACTCACAGATCTGCAGCATACTCACTAATCTGCGGATGTCTTTCCTCATGCCCTTCTCGAACCTTCGAGTCTTCTCGTACTCATTTGAGATCAAGCACGACGTGAAATGGGATAAGTTTATGTACCAAACAGCATACCCCTGCACCGTCATATCTTCCTGTGTTAAAACAAAAAACTCATCTGCCTTAACATCACGTGTGGGTGCTAGGAAGTATCTTTCAAAGAACACCTCCTTGAAGCGGCTCCATGTCATCTTTGTAGGACCAACTCTCTGCTTCTCCAGCAGACTCACTGCAAGGTAGCGTAGTGGACCCTTTGCTTATCTGTGCAGAACAGGACCTCTAGAATCCTTTTGGTCTTCTTGACCCAGTCCTCTACTATCTTCGGATAGGGTCCTCTTGAAAAAGTCAGAGGGTGCATACTTGTAAACCTCCCTATGGTACACCCAGCAACAGTAGGAGAACGTTCACGTCTCCTAACACTCTGCCCGATCTCCTGCATGACCTGCCTCGTCAACCCTCGAGGCACAGAAGGAGACTCATCGCTCATAGTCTCCTCAGAGCCATTATCCAAGTTGTTATCCTTGGGCTCCATTCTGAAAAATAGAATAGGAATCGATTAGAATTCTTATGTCATGTACAGTTTACACAATCATTGACATCTAATCATGTTAACTATCAATCTCACCAGTCCAGGTCTGTCCTATCACACCGACATGAAACCATCAATGGTTTGCCGTGATTTTACTAAAATCGTCATTCCAGGAAAAACACAAAATACCACCAACAAGTCCCTGTCTAGCAACAAAACAACCCTCGACCTATTCTACCCATTTCCAACATCCCATACTCTATTATGTACACATAGATATGCCTAACCAAGTCTACAAGACCTACCAACTTAGTTAGCTCTGATACCAAGCTGTCCCGCCTTGAACCCGACAATGGGACCTAGGGTGTGATGTAGTAACCTAACTAGTCCCTATATCATACAAAACACAAATGATACTATAATGAATGAGGGTCCAACCCCATGGGGTTCCTGTGCACCGTATACACATTCACATACACGACATATACACAATGAAAAAATTCATTCCATACATACTTAGTACCATACTAGAGTTTATACAAACAGAATCTAAGCTCCATATTACAAAACATAACCAAGGGTGCCAGCTATACCCAAACGACAACCTTGTTACAGTCCTAGTACTTACACAAGTACTTCATGCAGTAAACCGACCATCAGGCTCCCAACACAAGGACGCTAGTTCCAATTACTTGAAGGACATGAAAACATGTACGTACGATAGGAGTGAGACACCTCTCAGTAAGGAAGAATCAGGTTATATCGGTGTGTGGTATATAAGTGTTATCATGACATAAAACATATCATAGTTTAATACAGTTTCAGTATTTTTCACAAAACAATTCCAATATAGTTCTGATGGGGATCAACATTCCCCAAACATAACATTCGCTAAGATGGTGTCACATGGATGCATTCGCTGGGAAGAATGCAACTGCGCACCTGTACAAGAAAATGCATAACTTCATCTACAGAGGCCCAAATAACCCGATTCCAATTGGGCTGGAAAGAAGACTCCCATACCTTTCTTTGGGTATAGGTAAAACCATGAAATTCAAACTGTGCACGGCTTGGCAGCCCAATAACAGTAGGCATTCGTCCAGAAATTCTGCATCACATGGACAGCTGCACACCTCTCCCCAAATATGCCATAACTTTCCCAAGAAAAGTCCAAATGGAGTGGTTCAAAGTGTGTGGCAAAGAAGACTTCCATATCTTTAATTTGGTATATGGTAGGTGAACTAATTCAAAGTATGGAACGTCTAGAAGGCCGAAGAATGAGACTATTTGTTTTGAAAATTTTACATTTTTGACTTTTTGGTTTCATTTTATCATTTTCCATTCAAAACTTGTTATATTTTATTTACTTATGGTTGGAGGGTTGTTCCAACATCTCTATATATAGCTGGGCATGTAAGTTATTAGGGACATCAAGTATTTTGAATTGAATCAAGATTTATTGCCTTGTGTTTAAACTTTAAGTTTGTTCCCTCTTTGTGAGTGAGTGGTGAGAGACCACATCCCTTCTCCTTTGGAGATTGAGTGGTGAGAGGCCACGAGATTATCATTATCCATTTTCCATATTACCATTCTAGTAACTATTTTGTGAGATTAGTACTTCAACAGTTAAGCAGATCAATCACAACCCCAAGAAAAGCCGAGAATCACCATTCGAGATATCGAGCAAGGTTCGAGTGTGTTGTGTTCATCATTCCGAATAATTTCAGTAAGCTCATTTCAATTACTTCCAAAATAACTCCTAGATAGCAAATATGATATTTACCTTCCATTAGCCTTTTCAAAATATCCATTGCATGTCTTTGAATAATATCTGCAGACAAACTCTTCAAAGTTCAAAAGATTTTCATACTTGAATGCTTGATTGTGTCTTATTCTAATGATATATAATTTGCATGTTTAGGCTTAATTCTAAGGCTTGAATTTACCATCTTTCAAGTAATTATCTTATCCTACTTGATTAGGTCCTTAAGGACAAGTCTACATGAATCCTATAACTTTTTGAATTTTCCACAACCTGTAGTTCTCGCATATAATTTATATTGGTCATTGCGGTTAATTAAATTCCCATTTTAAAGTGTATCTGGTGTGTGCCTTTGTGAGAGGGTCTTTGGTAGGTCTAGGGTTCCTAGGATTATCCTACATCAAGTTCTCAACACACACATGATCAAGCAACTTGGTGTCGTCACACCCTTTGGTACGAAGCCGACCTGCATTACACGGCGTCCTCGGCACATGGCGTAGCTCCAAGCTCCCATGGCATCATACCAGTACATCTGGTGGATCTACTCCCTTCGGTGATCAGCCGGTGGATCCACTCCCTTCGGTGATTAGCCGATAAGAGATGATATGTCACGCCCTCGGATATAGAGTCGGACACTCTTGTCATTGACAAGTGGTATTTCACACCCTCGGATATAGAGTCGGACACTCTTTCACAACCAGGAACAATTCAGAACTCACGCTCCTATATCTCATTTCAGCAAATCACAACTTAATGCATATTCATATAACAGTTCATTCCACACTCATTTGGTAATCTCAAAATCATGATTTTCGAAATACAGTTTAAAACAAGTCAAGGCACAACCATCTCCATAACACAATATATCCACGGTTTTCTAACGAAACTAGCGATGCAACTCGATGCCCCTTTTTTCCCAAATAAGTAGCCAAAACACACACAGGATCGTGAACCACAGTTCTACCAAATCCGATTTAAAAAATAACTAATATAAACGGAATCCCCTTACTTTTCCCCAAAAATCCAAAACACAAACTCTACGACTCCTAAACAACGAACCAAGTTTCTAGAACCTATAAATCATAGTATAATAATTACTTACAATCTTACTCTCTACAGGTCTATCGAAACGGAAATGAAAATCGAGTCTTACCTCGATTTTTGGGTCAAAACTCGAAGACCTGAAAATGAAAATCCATTTTACAGAACACGTAGAGATTCCTTCCCTGATCCTCGCAGTAACGTCGGTTCATCAATTCTAATGACGAACGACGAAGTAATCTAGAGAGAGAGAGAGAGAGAGAGAGAGAGAGAGAGAGAGAGAGAGAGAGAGAGATTAGGATATCTTAGCTTCTAAGCAACCCAAAATGATATTTATAGCACCTTTGACTCGGCCAACTTCGTCGATAAGGTGGCGTCTTCGTTGATGAGCCAGCGAAGGAAATTTATCGACGTAGTGGTGGTCTCGTCAACGAGCCTGAGATTTTAGGATTTCCCAAACCTCTCGACTTCTCTTGGTCGACGAACCTCTGCATTTCGTCGTCGAATAGTAGAAGGGCCTTCGTCGACGAAACTCTAGCTTCGTCGACGAAGCCTGCTCAAATTACTGTTTTACCATTTTCTTATTTATTTATTCTATATCTCACGGGTTGGGTTCTTACATAAGGCGCCAATGGTAAGGCCCACTTGAGCAACTGTTGGAGAATTGGGCTTACTTCCAGAAGAGAGACAATTTTCGTTTAAGGGGGAGCAGTTGGAACTCTCAAGTGAGGGGGAGATTGTTGAGAATTCTACTTGTGAGCTTGTCCCACATTGAAAAATTTGAGTGAATGATGAGTGCTTATATACATGATTGGACTCAAGACCCAATATGCTTCAGCTTTTGGGTCAAGTTGGTGTTCACCCATATGTATCAAGTCCACCCATAAGCTCCTCCTGTTCTAATAGACACTGTTGCGACGCTTTAATTTTTTTTCTCCTTGTAGCGGCATTCCACATTACTGCCTCCTTTAATTTCCCTAATGGACTTCAAGCACATGGACTTCCTTTTTTTTTTTTATTTACTTATGTGGGCTAGACCCAACACTGTTTACTTTTAATTGTCTTTTAATAAATCGCTCTCTTCTTATTTTGAACAATTTCAATAAATTAAATGTTTGATAATTTCTCTTACAATACGTATGCAAGTATGAATTTCATACCTTAAATTTAGATTTGAGTAGATTTAGATAAATTTTACTACAATTTTATATTACATTTTATTCAAATTCAATACAAATTCAAATTCAAGATATCTCTAAATATAAGTTTAATATTTTCATAAAATTTTTTAATCATATTTTTCATTTAATATTGTAATATATAAATTTATTTTAGTAAAGAACACTTAGAACTTAATTTTATTAAATAATAAATTAAAGTTGACTTCTTTACATAGATAATTATTTGCTTGTACTGTTGTACAAAGTTATCATTACTGCCTCAACCAACACAGACATGACCCATCTTTTTTCTATTTATAAGGACAGAGCTATGTGCAGAAAGCAAAACCCAAAAAGCTGAAATTTCAATATTTAGACGCCTCTCTCTCTCTCTCTCTCTCACACACACACACACACACATACCAATTTTGGGCTTATGGGTGTTGTACCTTCACCATTACGTGGGTATTTTTTTTATTGGCACTGCTACATGCATGCATGCCAATTGTTCCTTCTGTCTAATGCGATTTTTTTTTTATGTGTACTTTTTTTTTTTGTAGTGCTCAATATTAGGATGAGTTTGTTTTATGGGATGAATTTGAATTAGCACTTTGTATCACAAAATTAAAGAATAGGATTCTCTAGTAAGAGATTTTTCACTTTCTTCAGGTTAGGGTTAGGGCTAATTGGTTTGCCTTCCCATTTGACCAAGAAAGAAAAAAATTAGATTCTTCATAAGGATTAACATAGTTCTCCCATTAAGCCCTTCCATATAATAAAATCACTCTAAGGTCCATTAGAATATTTTTAGATCTTATTATATAAAGTCATTATTTAGAGTGATTTTATTAGACGATAGGGTTTGATGAGAGAACCACGCTAGTCTATTGTTTAGAGTTTTTTTATTGGACAATATAATTTGATGGGAGTAATGCGCTAGTCCACTTTGAAGACCTAATTTTTTTTTAACCCAATAAGCAATATATATATATTACCCGTGTAGATGGTAGACCAAACACAAAATTACATAATTGTTCTATAAAATATTAGCATATAAAAAAGAATATCCTAATCCTACTTTTAGGAATTTAGACTTAGGGTTTTGTGTAAAATTTTACAAATAAAATGTAGCATAAAATTATATTAGATTTAATGTAAGTACATACAAATCTAAAGTCAAATAAAAAATTCATGTCTACAAGCGTAATATCAAGGTAGCATTTATAATTATGAAATTCAGGCATTACATTTTGTCATGAAAAACATAAAAATTAATGGTTGTCACCTCTTCATTTTTCATTATCATAAATTATGTGTCTCTTCATTTTTAATATCATAAATTATGTGCTATCCTTATTGCCATATAAAAGTGCTCTCTCTGTCTCTCATTTTGATTTACACACATAAAGTTTGAAGTGTGCATCTTACAAAGAGGATAAGAGAAGAAGAGAAATAGAAAAAAAGAAAGATATTTTGTACGAGATTGATTCCAAATTATCTTGTAATTTCTCGTAACGTAGTGAAATTTAACAAAGCTGAAAAACAAAAAAATAAAAAAGAAAATTTTATAATTAGTCATGTCCAAGTAATGCTTCTGCTTTTTTTGTACATTGGTTTGGAGTGGGGGACACGAAGATTGTTTGGGGAAAGGAGGAACCTCTCCTCTTTCAGGGACGACGCTTCCAAGCAAGACACCGTGAGCATTAGTATATCTAAAGTAACAGCTAGGCGCATGGACTCTCGACATCATCATGTGAACGCGCGGCGATCAGGTGCCCGCGTCCCCACCAGGTCTACGCAGCTCTCAGAACATCATACGCCCAAATCAAAGCAATTCGAAAGACAAAAAAAAAATCTTGATAGTTCTCATTTTCGTATCCAATGATTTCTTGACACGTCAAATAATGACATGGGCGCCACCGCAGCGTACTTGTCCCTGTGGTCAGATGAGGAAAGCGACAGGTTGGAGTAGTGGAGACGGTCTCTGTTGCTTTTTTAAAAGGTTATGTCTTTGTGTGGGTTTTGCTGTGTCCTACTTTGGACTGACAACGACGCCACCCCTCCTATGTTTTTCGAAAATCTGTCCAGTTAGGTGTGTTTTTTCTCTTTTCTTTTTAAAAAATATATATATATATATATATATATATGTAGAACTATATTTACAAGTATTGTGAAATGTACGATAATTATAATGTATAGTATAGAAAAATAAATAGATATAATAATAAAAATATAAAAATTTAACATGGTTCGATAGTATGCTTACATCCACATGAGTGAACGGCAATTAGATTTCACTATGTAAAAATAGGTTACATCATATGTATTTATACTAATTCTAACCCTACAAAGGTATTATAAAAACTTCCTCAGATACCACTGTACCGTACCACGGGGCAACCCAATCTATTAATCGTCTCAGTCAATAAAATAATAAATTTCAAACCCAAAAGGATGATTTCTTTGTTCCGCTTCGCACCACTTTCGGCATCAGCTTGCTTTCTCTGTACACGTATTATAATCGATATGAGCCACATACTACATGAGGGAGCATGAATTTGAAACCAAATTTTAATATAATTTTATATTACATTTTATTTAAATCCAACATAAATTCAAAGTTTTTCAAATATAAAATCAAAATTTAAATATGGATCTTTTAAACTTTTATTTGTATTAATTTATCTTTTAAATTTTTTATTTTGCATTAATCCCTCATCAAAAACAATTGTTAATAAAATTTGGGACTTTTGCTTTATTATGTTTTTAATTTAGGGACGAAGTGTGCAATTTTTACTTTCAAATTGGGTAGCTTTTCAATTATAGTCAAAGCTACTGGTTCATTCAATTTTAAAAGTAATAAACGACTTTTTCCCCCCCCCCCCCCCCCCAAATTTGCTCTTTTGGTTGACTTAAATTTTTTGGTTAATTGAAAACTAACATAGTTAGAGTAGGCATGAGCAATTATGCGTGTGCTTACTAACTTTTTTTCTTAAAAAAATTAGTGAAGTGTGTAGATGATGATAGTGTTAATTTGATAATGAGAGAGTTAAAAATATTTTAGAATTTAAATTAAAATTATTTGCTAAATGGCGCTTATAGTTCAGGGCATTTTAGAAATAGTGAGCTAAAAAAAAAATTCTATTTCTTCATCCTTTAATTAATAGTAAATATTATATATAAAAGTGTAAAGGCCTTAAGAGTGTAAAAACACTTATATTTAACCAAAAATTTTCTAAATATGCCTGAAACTTAAAAAATTATATTGAATTTTATGCACATTCAAAATTGGAATTCGTGTTATCAAATACGATTTACTTTTTAAGTTGGTTATCAAAAAAATATATTATTATGTAGAGCTAGGGGTGAGCATAATTCGGTGAAAACCGAATTAACTAGCCAAAATTGGTCGGTTTGGTTCGGGTAAAAAATCCGATTCGGTCGGTTTAGTTAAAATTATACAAAATTTCGATTAATTGGTTTCGGTTTGGTTAACGGTTAAAAAAATATCGATTAACCGATTAACCGAATTACTAATAGTTTACATTTTTAATATAATTTATAATAGGGTGGTCAGTGGTTGGGTAGGGCAGTGAACTGAGTGAAGTGTGACTGTGTGAACACTGAACAGCTGCAACAGTAGTCAGGCGACTCGGGGCCCCGGGCTTGGCCGCTGCCCGCTTAGGGCTTGGGGTTGGGGGGAAAAAGGCTTCGTTCACAACTTCACACTCCCAGACTCACAATGGGGAATCTGGGGATTGCCTGATTGGGGATTAGAGTTAGGGTTTCTCACTTTCTTAGTTTCTCTGCACTTTGCGCCTCTGCCGAGTGCCAATCTGCCCCGCACGGCGCATGCCCGCAAGCCGCAACTCTCCTGCCTCTCCATCGGACCAGTGGACCACCTCTCGGAGTCGGCAAATCCCCTTTGGCCTCTTCGAGTCTTCGGCAGCTCGGCTCTCCAGACTCCAGCCTCTCGTCTCGGTCCTTAGCGTCTCAGACTCTCAGCCACCAGCTCGCCGTGCAAACCCGGACCCCAATAACTCTTCCTCTCCTCCTCCTCCTCCTCTTCTTCTTCTTCTCTTCTTCCACTTTTGTTATTATATTTATATGTGTTTTAAATAATTTCGGTTGAAGTTGGTTAAAATTGGTTGACCGAATTACCCGTTCGGGTAATTCGGTCGGGTCTGGTTCAGTTTCCTCCTCCAATTCGATCGATTCGATTAATGATTTTATTTAACCGAATTTTTTGGTTAATTCGGTTAATTACCCGAATTTGGCCGAACCGACCGTTTGCTCACCCCTATGTAGAGCTACCTTAAATCATTATACTTGAGATAAATGTCTTAATTTTTAAAATTTATTTGCATAAAAACAATTTATACGTCTCTCACAATAAAATAGATTTATATCCTAATTACATTTTCATATGTTTTCCAAAATTAGAAACCTTTGAACTAAAATGCTCTGATTTTTTTTTTTTTACAAATTATGTTTTGATAAAATAAAAATAAAAAAAATTCAAAGAAGCATGCTATATGGGGTTCGAGCCAATGTAAGATGCGTTGCTACACATACTAAACTTCCGCTTAAAATTTTTAAATTTTTTTAAAAGTAATTCTATTAGTAAATAACTAAAAAATCACACATGCAATGACTATATTTTAGCTAATCTAAAGATTAAAGAACATAAAATTTATAAATGGTTCAAATATTAGTTACTTTCATTTATAAACTTCTTTACTACAATACATTGTCAAATTACTTAAAAGACTAGTGTAATGATCCTCACAATGCACAATATTGCAACGTCATAGAGAAGGGTTCGGAATGGTAAGGGGTAATAATAATAAAAGTTTGATAGAGTCGTCACTAATATGTTATTTTCCTTGGTGTGATTAGTTCACCTAATTACTACTCGTTGATTGGTCTTTAGACTTGTTGTTGAATGAAAAAGTTGAATGACCTTCCAGATGCTTTCCGATCACAATTGCCTAAAAAAAAAAAAAAGGAAAGTATGAACGACTTGGAGGACCTGGGGTGTACTCTAAGGGATCACTTTGATGCCTAAATAAGAGATTTGCTAAAGAGGTGTTATGTAACAGTAGAATAGGTTAGAATGAGATGATCTTACCTCTTCTTCGAATCCCCTTTTATAGTGGTGGAGTTTGACCCAAGGGTGGTGTTTCATTTATGAGCGAATTATGGTGCAGGCGTGAATCGCTCTAACTAAAAACTAAGGTGTAGTCTTAAAGGGGGGGGGGGGGTGAATTGGGTTTTTAAAAGTTTCTTTTAAATTTTTTTCTAAATACACAACCTTTTGTAAGTTTCCTAATCACACAAGAATGATTTGATTTTCAATGCTTAATTAAGCCAATCACAATCTACACTCAATCAATGAATTGATCAAATACAAACCAATGATTTTTAATGTGATACTTTCAACAATGTCAAACAATACCCAATCAACCAACCAATTTACCAATCACAAGTTACTTAACCAATATTTTTGTAGCAGCACTTTCAATGATTCAGTGTATGAATAACTCAAGGTAAAGTTGGATAAAAGCCTGTATTACACACTTTATGCACTTCCTTTTAACCAAGGTTTCTACAAACGATGAACCAACGTAATCCCTTTAAGGTTTTCGCAAAAGATCAATCAACGTACTTCCTTAAATTAAAAGTTTCTCAATCTCAACTTTCAACTTCCTGCACTTAGATACACAACCACAAAATTTATATATGCAGAAAAATTAAAAGTAAGGGTAGAGAGTGAGACCGAGCTTTTACGAGGTTTGAATTATACCAGACTACATCCTCGCCTTAGGCAAGACCACCTAAGGATTCCACTATAATGCTTCTTTACAGGCGAAGCAAACTGTTTCAATCCCTCCTTCAATTAGGGTGGAGCCCCCTCTCCAAGTGATACCCCACACTTGGTACAACGATCCAATGACCCTGAACCGTCAAGAAAACAAAAAGACAAAAAATAATTCTTGTGTACAAGAAGTGATCTCAAATAGAGCTGGTTAGTACAAGTTTTAGAACAACTAATACTTCAAAGTAAATATCAAATAAGAATGAATTTGAAGCTCAAGAATGTCAACAGGTTTCTTCCTTTGATTTGAATCAAACTCAGAAGTTTTTGCTCTTAGATCAATGATCAATGACTCAGTATATCTTAGAAAATTCTCAGTAAGAATATGTGTGCAAGAGGGCTTTGAGATAGAGTGAGCAATGTAACTTGAAAATTGATTTTCAATTCTTGGTATGTGATTTGATTTGAGAAACCATGTATTTATAGACTCAAAAAGTGATAAATTCATGTTGTCCAAGTAACTTGGAGTGTTTCCCAAGTTTTTATAAAGTTTGGGGCACAAGCAACTCGAATTTGAAATTTAAAAGTCATTTAAAAAACTAACCATTTATGAGGATCAGTCGCCTGAACCATTCGAGGTCAGTCGCCTGACCTTTGAACACAGCGTATTTTTTTTCTATTCAAAATAGGGTCAGTCACCTAAGGTGCCAAGGGTCAGTCTCTTGATCCTTCACTGACTGTTCAAATTCAATTCAGAAATTTTGTTAGTCGCCCGACCAAGCACAGGTCAGTTGCTTGAATAGATAAAAATACTGCTTTTTAGGTTTGTTTTCAAAATCCTTATCCATCTTACTTTGATACTTTTAAAGAGTATTTGAGATTGAGTATTCTTTAAGCTTCATATGTCTTGACCATCTTGAACCTCTTTGAGCTTTCATTTGATCACATTGTGAATGAAGTATGACTTTATGGTACTTATGATATTTGGACTTCCGATTCTTGCACCTTTTGAACTTGACATACTAGGTTTCCTGAAATATCATCACTTAATCCATAACTTGTTAAATTATCCTTTATTTTTTATCATTAAAACAAGATTCGAAAGTCATGTTAGGCCAACAATCTCCCCCTTTTTGATGATGACAAATAAGGAGCAAAGATGAGAGAACCTTGATAAGACTGCCCCTTAAAATAAGCATATATTTAACGATATGTATCAAAATGAGGATTTTAAATATAAGTTAAAAAAATCGGCTTGGGGTAGGATATTGTTTGTGATTAGCTTTTGAAGGATTTGCGCTTGTAGGTTCAACTTTTTATACAATGGAGGATGTCCAAGGTATACTGGTGCTTCTACCATTATCAGCGGCAAAAATTCCTTAGGAGTGAAATCTTGCTCCATAATCCAAGTTTGAGCAAGTACATGACATTCAAATTCTCCTGAGCTAATATGCAAAATTGGAGCCAAAGTTTGTGGATTGAGGACTATCCTCTTTCCCCTAACCTCAATGGTTAGTACGTTTTCTCTGTGTATCATATTTGCATAAAAGATTTTCACTAAGTTAGGATATAACCCTTTTGATTGGTAAACGAAAAATTTCTTCCAGCCAATTTCTTGAAACATCGACAGGATGTCAGGAAATTCGAAATGAAAAAAGGATGTATCAAGAATTTTACCGAAGATTGGTTCCGTAGAATGAAGATGTGTTCGATATCGATGCTTTGATGGAGGAGTTACAAGCCATTTTTCGATGTTCCCGTCATCTCTCCCTGAAGACGCACCTTGGTTTGCCGTAGTTTTGGTGCGAGGCATCTTGATCCTAAAGGAGCAAACGAACCAGCCAAGTGAAACCCTAAAAATCGTGGGAAAAGCTATAGGAGAGTGATTGTGAGGCTTTGATTCGAGGGATTTTGAATTAAAAATCGAGGGAGACCAAGAGTAGGAGCCTTGGGTGAGTGAGGGGATAGAGGTCAGTAGCTTGGGATATCAAAAGTTAGGTTTTTCGTGCATAAAATATATAGGATCCGCGAGCTCAGGAGCCTGATGATTTGGGCTCAGTCGCCTGACAATTTGTAACGACCTGCCTAATTATCTGAATATATATATTTTTAATATATCAACACTATAATAATTATCATACTCTGATACCATAACATTATCCTAAGCAGCGAGAAGCATAATACAAATAAACATTTCCATACATAATGATATACCATACTGTACAATACTAGAGTGCTATCATATTACCAAAAAGAATATATACATAAGTTACTAAATCCCCAAAATTTCCCTCAACTAGTTAAGGCAAATACAAAAACCCTCCATTGTACTCACTTTGCTGTCAAGGCACTACAAACGCCCCTCTACTTGCGAGCCTGATCTGCTCACCTACCTGAATCACCTGAAAAATGTTAAATCAACTGGGATGAGCCAACGCTTAGTAAGGCGATATATGCTATTACTAGTGTGTGGCAAATGAGTCATCATATCATAAAATCTGTTTTCATATAATCATGTACATCTAGATCTATAAATACAGTATAAATCATGATATTCATTACCAATTTCATGTCATTTAACACATCTGTATTTAAGTTAATATTCAAAATACTTCTAGCATACATAAGTAATTCCCTTGTCTCTGTAAATCATAATATACATAATAATAATTGTAAAACTTCCCCTGTGGATATCTGTATGTCATGATTTAACCCCTCATGACAGGGTTGTGCGGCCCGTAGGCGGGATCTACACTGGCTGGCCGACCAGGTAAATCACTATACTCCCTCGGTCGATCTGCCCACCTCTACCCATATCTGATGGGGAGCCTGTCCACATCAAGAGCACTATACGATCGACCTACAACCTATTATCTGAATAGGCGGTGGCACTCTGTAAACTGTATACTGCATGTAGCTACGGTACCGTGCTCTGTAAACTGTATGGTCCAATAGTACCTGATACTATATACATATTCATATATACTCTTTCACTGTTTTCATCATGTTTTCAAAATTACCATAACGCTTTCTTTCTGTTCTGTAAATACTGTAACTATAGCATCTTGATGCTACCTCTGTATAATTGTCTATATATATACTCTGTAAATGCTCTGTCTGTATACTTTGTATGTTATGGTAATAGAAAACATGACATGCTTTAAACTCTGTAAATCATAGTATTGGAATTACATAATCATAATACTGTATCTGTAATTCGTATAATCATGGTAATAAAATCGGTAAAATCATGCTATTGTAATTCACATAATCATAGCACTGAAATACATAAAATCATGAAACTACGGTTCATAAAACATACTCCCATATTACATACGTATACTCAAGCCACACCATATTGTAATACATAATTTTCATAAATAAATACACTGCATAATATTTAGAAATTTCCTAGCATAGCATATATCCCTTACCTTATCTCTGAAAAGTCCCTACTGTACTCTAGCCCGATACCCGTAGGGCCTCCTACAAAACACCCTAAAACCAATATTTTCCAAAACTAAACATCAGTATTTTTTCGCCTGTATCATTTCCTATAACTACCACAAGGCCAAAAGAAGACTAAAATGCCTTACCTTGAATTTGGAATGATTTCCAACTCTGATTCCTCGATAATCTGCTCCGGTAGATGTGTAGAGAACTCCGCCAGAAGCGTTGTGGTAGCTTCACATCGTCGATCCGGCGACTGGTGGGCCGAAAATGAAAAGAGAAGGGAGAGAGAGAGTCGTAGGAGAGAGAGAGAAAGAGAGAGAGCGGCGAGAGAAAATGAAAAATATCTCGGTTTCCCGCCTTTATAGGGCCAGGTTCGTCGACGAGCCACGTCACTTCGTCGACGAACCCTTCACAAAATTTGTCGACGAGGCCCTGTGTTCATCGACGAAATTCAGAGCAGCTCGAACCGCCTCTCGGTATTTTCTCGTCGACGAAGCCCTGTGTTCGTCGACGAAATTCTGAAGACCTTCGTTGACGAGACCCTGTGTTTGTCGACAAAGCTGAGCAATTTCCTTGAAATTATTATTATTTAATATTATCTCCATCCGCGTTCATCGACGAAGTCTACGGCCTCCTTCTATTTATGGTTCCATTTTCTCTCCCTCTTATTATTAAAATGCTATTATTCTTCGGGTCACTACACAATTTATGAAGATCAATTTGCAACAGGTAGCGCAACATCAGTCGCCTGAGGTCAGATGGCTCAGGCGCCTGACCCTCCGATTTACACTGCTTGGTTGGCTGAGCTTCCAAGCTTAGTCGCCTGACCCCCTTAATCTTTTAAATTTTCTCTTTTCACTCAATATGAACTCTTCTTAAACAACTTCCCTACTATGTAATAAATCAAGTTCTCTTCTAATTGATATAAATCTGAATTTTTTTCCCCTATCTATCATTTTTAAAAAAAAATATATTAAATAATACCTTTCTTGGAAAAATAATTCCCAGGATAACCCTGACGTAATCTCCCTAGTTGGAATAGCGAGATTTGCCACGTGTCATTTTGGGAATTATTTTCCCAAAAAAGATATTATTTAATATATATATTTTAAAAAATGATAAATCAGGAAATAAATTCTTCTGCGTAATAAATCGGGAAACAAATTCTTTTATGGTAGCGAGATTTGCCACGTGCCATTCTGGAAATTCTATTAGAAGAATTTATTACCCCAACAATCAGTCATGGGTAAAAATAGTTGGAATTATTTTTAAAGTTTAATAAATATATACTATACAATATAATTTTTCTCCATGAGAATCATAGAATAAATTTTAATTAATATTTATCAAAATTATAGAAATATATATACCGTGTTACATTTTTGTTTACATATATTATAAGTAAGTTATTATTTTTCAGTCACAAATAAATTTATATCATATGTACATGTTCATAATATTATTGAAGTTTTTCATACAACATGCAATTTTTATAAATATTATATTGTTCATATGAATTTATCAATAGTTGTCAATTATATACTGAACAAATAATATAAGATAATGTGCTAAATTGTGATATTATTGTTAAAACTAATCATTGAACTACATATAAATGACAATTAATCTATAAAAACACATAAAAAGGTTACACCGAAATATTATTTATATTATATATTTTAATGGTAATATTTAATGAAATAGTAAATTCCAAATATGATTTTCCTATGCACTTTTTTTTATTAATAATAAGGTTGTATTTATATTCAGTTTCATATTAAAATAATATATTGTTTTAATTTTGTATTGTTATAATTGATCTTAATATTTGAATTATCTTATAATCATTATCTTAACATTTGAATTATCTTATAATCATTATATATTATGAAAGAGCAAATAATATTTGAATTATCTTATGCAAAAGAATTTATTACGCAGTAGATTTATTTCTCGATTTATCATTTTTTTTTAAAAATATATTAAAAGAATTTATTTCCCGATTTATTACGCAGAAGAATTTATTTCTCAATTTATCTTTTTTTTAAAATATATTAAATAATATCTTTTTTGGAAAAATAAATCTCAAAATGACACGTGACAAATCTCGCTACTTGAAGTAGCGAGATTACGTCAGGGTTATTCCATGAATTATTTTCCCAAAAAAGGTATTATTTAATATATATATATATATATATATATATATTTTAAAAAAGGATAAATTGGGAAAAAACTCATATAAATCTCTCTTCAGGAAGGGGTTTTGTGAAAATATCCGCTCATTAATCGTTTGTATTTATGAATTCAAGTAATATGTCTTCTTTTTGTACGTGATCTCTTAGAAAATGATGTCTTATATCAATATGTTTAGTTTTTGAGTGTGATATCGAATTTTTGGAAATGTTTATTGCACTTGTATTATCACACTTAATTGGTATGACTGAGTACTCTAAATTAAAGTCTTTTAATTGTTGTTTCATATAGAGTGTTTGTGCACAACAACTACCTACTACCACATACTCAACTTCAACGATTAATAAAGTTACAGAATTTTGTTTTTTGGGGAACCAAGAGACAAGAGACATTCCTAGAAAGTGACAAGTTCCGCTTGTACTTTTCCTATCAATCTTACAATCCGCGTAATCGACATCTGAATAACTAATCATTTCAAATTTGGTGTGCTTAGGGTACCAAAGTCCTAAATCAACAGTTCATATCAAGTATCTTAGGATTCTTTTCACTACTATCTGATGGGATTCCTTAGGAGCATATTGAAACCGGGCGCACATACATATGCTAAACATTATGTCCGGTTTACTAGCTATCAACTATAACAAACTTCCTATCATACCTCTATAGGACTTCATACTACTGATTTTCCTTTTTCATCATTGTCAAGACTTATGGAGGTACTCATGGGCGTACCTATGGGCTTACTTCCTTCCATGTCAAACTTTTTAAGCATACCTCTTATATATTTTTATTGATTTGTAATCCTAGGAAGTAATTTAGCTCTCCCATCATACTCATCTCAAACTCATCTTGAATACACTTTGCAAATTCCTTACATAATTCATCATTTGTAGCACCAAATATAATATCATTAACATAGATTTGTATGATAAGCATGTATTTATTTTTGGACTTAATGAATAATGTGCTATCCACCTTTCCTTTTGAGAAACCATTTTCTAGTAAGAATCTGCTTAATCTCTCATACCAAGCTCTAGGAGCTTGTTTTAACCCGTACAATGCTTTTGTTAATCTAAATACATGATCGGGATTGTTTATGTCCTCAAAACCAGGAGGTTGTTCCAAATAAACTTCTTCATTTATAAAACCATTTAGAAAATCACTTTTTACATCCATTTGATATAGTTTGAATTCTTTATGAGATGCATATGCTAACAACATTCTAATAACTTCCATTCTTTCTATGGGAGCAAAAGTCTCATCGTATTCTATTCCTTCTTCTTAATTGTATCCTTGAACTACAAGCCTTGTTTTATTTCTTACACCTACGCCATTTTCATCCTTTTATTCCTTAATACCCATTTAGTTCTAATTATTGAGTGGTCATCAGGTTTAGGAAGTAATTTCCAAACTCTGTTTCTTTCAAATTGATTCAATTCTTCTTGCATAGCTATTATCCAAGAATCATCACTTAAAGCTTCATCTATGTTTTTAGGTTCTACTTGTGATAAAAATGCATAGTGATTACATAAGTTCTTCAATGATGATCTAGTAGTTACTCCTCTAGTAGGTTCTCCTATGATTTGATCTTTAGGATGATTTCTTACATATTTCAATTCCTTTGGCAACTCAGAATTTTCTTTAGGATCATCATTTGGATTTTCTTCATTTTTCTCTTCTTTTTCTTCTTTGATTTCTGGATCTTCTAGTTTTCGTGAAGTATCATCTTTTTCTTCAATCTCAATTTCTTTTATAAAAGGATTAGATTCATCAAAGGTTACATCAATTGATTTAATAATTTTTAGTGTTCTCTTATTATAGATTCTAAAAGCTTAACTATTTGTTGCATATCCTAGAAAGATACCTTCATCTGACTTAGGATCAAATTTCCCTAAATCATCTTTGTCATTAAGTACAAAACACTTACATCCAAAAACATGAAAGAAAACTATGTTAGGTTTTCTTCCTTTCCATAATATATAGGGGATTTACTTAGGCTTGATCTAATGGACACTCTATTTATTACATAACATGCGGTGTTAACCGCTTTAGCCTAAAAGTGCTTAGGTAGTTTATTTTCATTTAACATTGTCCTAGCCATTTCTTGTGAAGGGTTCTATTCTTTCTTTCAACAACTCCATTTTGTTGTGGAGTTCTAAGTGCTGAAAAGTTATGTGTAATTCCATGTTCATTGCAAAATTTTTCAACATCTTTATTATTAAATTCTCTTCCTTGATCACTTCTTATGTTTAAGACACCATAGCCTTTTTCATTTTGAAGTCTTTTACACAAGTTTATTAATGTACTACATGCTTCATTTTTTGAGGTTAGGAAGAGTACCTAGGTAAACCTAGAGTAGTCATCAACAATGACGAAAGCGTATTGCTTTCCTCCTATACTTTGAGTCTTAGTGGGACCAAATAAGAATAAGTGAATAAGCTCTAAGGGCTTGTTAGTGGAGATGTGTTTATTCTTCTTAAAGCTGGTCTTAGTTTGTTTTCCTAATTGACAAGCATCACAAATTTTATCTTTAACAAACTTTGTACTAGGTAGTCCTCTAACTAAGTTCTTCTTAACTAGTTTTGATAGTAAGTCCATACTTGCATGACCTAGCGTTCTATGCCATAACCAACTTGCCTCATTCATAGTTGCTAAGCATGTGATGTTTTGAGATTTTAACTTTTCAAAATTTATGCAATATACATTGTCAATTCTTCTAGCGGTGAATAGGATATTTTATTTTTCTCTATTTTCAACAATACATTTGTATTGCTTAAAGATTACATCAAATCCTTTGTCACTTAATTGACTTATGCTCAATAGGTTATGTTTTAATCCATCTACCATTAACACGTCATCAATGGTGAGGGAAGATTCTTTACCTATCTTACCGATTCCAATGATTTTGCCTTTGGCATTGCCTCCGAATGTAACGAATCCACCATCTTTTAGCCTTAATGAGGTGAACTTGGATTTATCCCCTATCATGTGCCTAGAGCACCCGCTGTCCAAGTACCATTTATCTTTAGATGAGGTTGGCCTAAGGCAGACTTACAAGAAGGGTTCAATACGTTACTCTTAGGTAGCCAAACTTTCTTAGGTTTCTTTATTTCAGATTTGTTTTCTTTAATTTTCCAAACTTTTTTGATTTTCACATTCTTTTTTTTAAATGGACAATTAAATTTTATGTGTCCCTTTTTCTTACATAAGAAGCACGTAGTATGTTGATAGATATTAGATGAAGATGTGCTTGCATAATACTTTGATTCTTTAATAAAGTATCCTATATAAAGATTCTTTTTCTTTGTGTTCTTAATTCCATTAAATCCTATTCCTTCTTTATCTAATGAAAGTTTTTGTTTTCCGAGCAATTTTTCAAAGTTTTCCTTTCCTTTAGTAAAATTGTAAATGATTTTCTCTTTGTCTTCAATTTTACTTTTAAGGTCTTTTATTTCTGAGTCTTTCTTACTTTCATCATTTACTTGTAATTTAACTAAGTCTTGAGACAAGTCATTTATTTTCTTTATAAGCTCATCAATATGTGAGTCTTTTTTTGTTTCAACTGATTTTGATGTATTTAGTTGATTTTTAAGTGATTCATTTTGTTCTTTTAAGGCAATGTTCCTTTTAGTTACTTTTATGAACCTATTGTGTAAGGCAAATAATTCAGCTTGAATTTCTTTGTATGATGGCATACTCTCGCATGGATCACTACATGATTCATCACTTGATTCTTCAGATGAACTATAGTAGGAATTTACCTCATCATTATGAGCCATGAAGCATACATTGGCCATCTCTTGTTCACTTGATTCATTCTCTGATTCGCTTGAGCTTGTATCATCCCATGTAGCTTTCATTGCCTTCTTTTTCTTCTTCTTGTCTTTCTTCAGTTGTGGACAATCCAGTTTAATATGTCCAACCTTTTTGCAATTATAACAAATAAGGGGTTCATTTTTATTCTTATTTTCCTTTTTACTTGTATCTCCTTTTTCAGTTTTTGAACCATAAACTTTCTAGTAAACTTCTTATTTCTTTTAAAGAATTTACCGAGTCTTTTAGTAATGAAGGCTAGTTCTTCATCTTTGAATTCACTTGCATCTTCCTCTTCTTCACTCGAGCTTTCTTGGCAGCCTTAAGGACTATAGATTTCTTATTTTTGTTTTCAACATTCTTTTCATTCATAGCCATCTCATAGGTGAGAAGGGATCCAATCAGTTCATCTAGTGAGGTATTCTTAAGGTTTCTTCCTTCTGTAATAGTTGTGGCCTTGGGTTCCCAAATGGGTGGAAGATCTCTAAGGATTTTTCGGATCATCTCATACGTAGAGTAAGTTTTCCCTAAGGCATTAAGGGAGTTTATGATATGAGTGAACCTAGTGTACAAATTTGTAATAGATTCATCCGGATTCATCCTAAAAACTTCATATTCGCTAGTAAACATGTCAATTCTATTATCTCTCATATCAATGGTATCTTCATAGGTTACCTCTAGTTTGTCCCATATCTCTTTTTCTGTTTTGCATGCCATGACCCTATTGAATTCATTTATGTCAAGAGCACAGTATAAAACATTTATAGCACTTAAGTTAACTTGCAACATCTTATGATCGTTTTGGGTCATGTCTTTTTCTTCTTTGCGTATTTCTTTTCCATCTACAAGTTTGGTAGGGATAAGATCACCATGTGTGACAACCCTTCATGCTTTCCAGTCCATGGTTTGCAGGTAGATTCTCATTCTTTGTTTCCAAAAATTGTAATTAAGACCACAAAAGATCAGAGGTCTAGTTGAGGATTGACCCTCTCCAAAGGGAGCTACGCCTATGTGTGCCATTTAGATCTTTATATAGCTTCTATTTAAGATTTCCTATAACCTTGCTTTGATACCAATTGAAAACTAAGGTGTAATCCCAAGAGGGGGTGAATTGGGTTTTTAAAAGTTTCTTTTAAATCTTTTTCTAAATTCACAACCTTTTGTAAGTTTCTTTATCACATAAGAATGATTTGATTTTCAATGCTTAATTAAGCTAATCACAATCCACACTCAATCAATAAATTGATCAAATACAAACCAATGATTCTTAATATGATACTTTCAACAATGTCAAACAATACCCAATCAACCAACCAATTTACCAATCACAAGTTACTTAACCAATATTTTTGTAGCAGCACTTTCAACGATTCAGCGTATGAATAACTCAAGGTAGAGTTTGATAAAAGCCCCGTATTTATGAACTTTATGCACTTCCTTTTAACCAAGGTTTCCGCAAACGATTAATTAACGTACTCCCTTTAAGGTTTCCGCAAAAGATCAATCAATGTACTTCCTTAAATTAAAAGTTTCTTAATACCAACTTTCAGCTTCCTGCACTTAGATACACAACCACGCAATTTATATATGTAGAAAAATTAAAGAGTATGGGTAGAGAGTGAGACCGAGCTTTTACGAGGTTCAACTTATACTAGCCTACATCCTCGCCTTAGTCAAGACCACTTAAGGATTCCACTATAACACTTCTTTACGGGCGAAGCAAACCGTTACAATCCCTCCTTCAATTAAGGTGGAGTCCCCTCTCCAAGCGATACCCCACGCTTGGTACAATGATCCAATAACCCTGAACCGTCAAGAAAACAGTCTTGGTTCTCCTCCCACGATCACCCAAACGACTCATGCCCTATCTCTCAAATCTCTTACCTCTTTGGTCTCTCCATTTTTGAACGAGCATCTTTAGTATTATCGTTCTTCCTTCGACATTCTCCTTACTCCTCTAACACTAACATGTTCTTTCCTTTCTTGTCCCTCTCCTATTCCTTTTCATTTATGTTCTTATTTATTTTAAAAATTTTTTTGCTAGTTATGCTTTAGTTTGTCTACTGCTGCACAAGATCTCAAAATATGATTGGAAAGATCCATCTTACTTGAATTATCTCTGACTAGTGTAACTTTTAATTTTGAAAAGATTCAAATATTCTTTTACATATTAAAATGAATTTTGTTCTCTGGTGAATCTAAGTCCATAATAGAATGAGGCCATTAACGCAATAAATTTTTAACTCTCACTTATTTTGTGGTGGTTTACGAAGTATTTCTTTATATATATATATATATATATATATATATATATATATATATATATATAAAAGATCAAAATGTTAGATGATGGAAATTAGAAAACTGAGATATTTGCAAAAGAAAGGTTGAAAAAATGGAGAAAAACAAGTATTTAGTTGAAGTGTTAATCAGAAAAAAATAATTTCTTATTATGTTTCACAATAAATAATATTTTATGTTTTAACTTGTTTTGTCTTTGAAGGTATGGTAGACAATTGGCGAGGAAAAATAAAATTATTGAAGAAGGCTAGAAATTCTAAAGTTGAATAAGGAAGATCACCTGAGATTTTATATAGAGATGGTGTAGTTGACAATAGTAATGTGAAGACTATTGTTAGTGATGTTAAATTTTGTTGGTGAAGTTCTACTAATTCATGAATGTTCTGATTTTTTTTTATTGTAATGTTGTGGAAGTTTAACTTTAATTGCTAGTCCTTGTTTTGTATTTCTTTTTTGGTGATATGTGAGACTTATTTTTTATTAAAAAATAAAATAAAATAAAATAAAATTGAATTTACACTCATTAACCTTCAACCTTCTTTTTTTTTTTTTTTTTTGCATTTTTAATTATATTAAAATAAATTTTTATTTGTAATGATATTTGATTTGGAGAGAAAAATATAATGAAAAATATTTTTTTTCTTTTTTATTTCCTTTTTTTTTAAAAAAAAAATCAGTAATTTGAACTATATTGACACAAGTACTCATAAAAAGTACTAAATGAAAAAATAGTTATTTTTGAAGACATTCCAAATGGAAGGTTAAAGAACAAAAAAATCAACTTTTACATATTTGATTATCAAGAAAAATATCTATACATAATTAATATTCAATTTTAAATAATTTTAGTCATAGTATAATTTTTTATTATTTTTAATATGTAGTATTTTATATAAAATATATGACAAACGACACTAACCTTTCTTGAGATTTGATAAAAAGACAAGGACCTCCTATAAGGTTTCAACAATAGCACAGACCTTCCCTGGGATTTGACAAAAAAACCATTGATCTCCCCTCAAAAGACTTTTTTTTTTTTATATACAAAATATAAAGAGATGTTTGTGTCTTTTTGATAAATCTCAAGGGAAGTTCTTAGAATTTTTGAAATCTTAGAGAAGGTTAGTATCCTTTTGTCAAATTTTAGGAAAAGTCAGTGTCTTTTGCTCTAAAATATATATTAAAAGTAAAGGACAAATTTCTTAAAGTTTGACCAAAAGATAGGGGACTCCCCTAAGATTTCAAAAATCTCATAAATTTCTTTTAAAATTTTAAAAATGTCACAAACCTCTTCTAATATTTATCAGAAAACACAAACATCTCCTCAAAAGATTTATTTTTTTACAAAATATACAAGGAGGTTTGTGACTTTTTGAAAAATTTTAAGGGAGGTCTCTAAAATCCTCAAAGTTTCAGGAGAAGTCTAAAGTTTTTATAAGCTCAGGAAAGGTGAGTATGTTTGTTTTGCCAAACTTAAATAGAATTTTGAATTAGATGGTTTAGGTTTTGCACTTTTTTTCTTTAAATTCTTTTTCTTGTTTGAAATTGGGGGAGGTGGGTAAGTTGTCCCCTTCGTGGGGTAGAACAAGTGAACCCAAGAAAGAGAAATTTTCAATGATTGAGCAAACACATTTGAAAAACTAGGACCTCAATCAAGCATTATTTTTTATTTTAAAGAAGGATAAATTTATTAAATGAGCGATAAGTAAGAAACTTAACTTCTCCCGAATGAAAGAAAAGTACAAAAAAGGGAGAGGTGAGTTTTACCACCCTCCTAAATCATAACAAATACAGGAAAACTCTTTCCAATTCATATAAGACAAGAGGGAATTCGACTTAGTTCAAAGGTACAAATTTGATATAGACAATTATCATACCCATTCGCGGTTGTGAAGTAATTTTTTTTGAAGATTCTTTTGTTCCTTTCCTTCTAAATTTCCCAACAAATGACTGCCATAATAGTTGCTTTCATCCTTTTAAGAAAGCCTTTGAGTTTTGATAAATTCCATACTAAAAATATTAATTTCGGAGCATTTGGTATGACCATGTGGTTACTTATTCTCTTACATACAGTGTCCCAAATCTGCTTGCTAAAGTGACAATGCATGAAAATGTGATCAACTCTTTCACTTTTCTTCTTGCATATGACACACATAGAGTGTCAAACGTAACTTTCATTCATCCCATTTCCATAAAATTGAGTACAAGATATAGAGATACAAGAAACTATTTTAGGAAGCTATTCTATGTCTATACAATATTTACGGTTATAATCATGTTTGACCCTTGAATGAAGGAATTCCTAAATCTAAGATTTACATAGCTAGCTAATTGCG